>NW_021822487.1:12500-25622 GCF_901001165.1 Salmo trutta
ACACAGTATATCTTCCTCTCTACTGTCCCGGTCCCCATACCGAGATCCAACCAGTCTTCCTCCTGATTCAAAACACACAGTATATCTTCCTCTCTACTGTCCCGGTCCCCATACCGAGATCCAACCAGTCTTCCTCTGATTCAAAACACACAGTATATCTTCCTCTCTACTGTCCCGGTCCCCATACCGAGATCCAACCAGTCTTCCTCTGATTCAAAACACACAGTATATCTTCCTCTCTACTGTCCCGGTCCCCATACCGAGATCCAACCAGTCTTCCTCTGATTCAAAACACACAGTATATCTTCCTCTCTACTGTCCCGGTCCCCATACCGAGATCCAACCAGTCTTCCTCTGATTCAAAACACACAGTATATCTTCCTCTCTACTGTCCCGGGCCCCATACCGAGATCCAACCAGTCTTCCTCTGATTCAAAACACACAGTATATCTTCCTCTCTAATGTCCCGGTCCCCATACCGAGATCCAACCAGTCTTCCTCTGATTCAAAACACACAGTATATCTTCCTCTCTACTGTCCCGGTCCCCATACCGAGATCCAACCAGTCTTCCTCTGATTCAAAACACACAGTATATCTTCCTCTCTACTGTCCCGGTCCCCATACCGAGATCCAACCAGTCTTCCTCTGATTCAAAACACACAGTATATCTTCCTCTCTACTGTCCCGGTCCCCATACCGAGATCCAACCAGTCTTCCTCTGATTCAAACACACAGTATATCTTCCTCTCTACTGTCCCGGTCCTCATACCGAGATCCAACCAGTCTTCCTCTGATTCAAAACACACAGTATATCTTCCTCTCTACTGTCCCGGTCCCCATAACGAGATCCAACCAGTCTTCCTCTGATTCAAAACACACAGTATATCTTCCTCTCTACTGTCCCGGTCCCCATACCGAGATCCAACCAGTCTTCCTCTGATTCAAAACACACAGTATATCTTCCTCTCTACTGTCCCGGTCCCCATACCGAGATCCAACCAGTCTTCCTCTGATTCAAAACACACAGTATATCTTCCTCTCTACTGTCCCGGTCCCCATACCGAGATCCAACCAGTCTTCCTCTGATTCAAAACACACAGTATATCTTCCTCTCTAATGTCCCGGTCCCCATACCGAGATCCAACCAGTCTTCCTCTGATTCAAAACACACAGTATATCTTCCTCTCTACTGTCCCGGTCCCCATACCGAGATCCAACCAGTCTTCCTCTGATTCAAAACACACAGTATATCTTCCTCTCTACTGTCCCCGGTCCCCATACCGAGATCCAACCAGTCTTCCTCTGATTCAAAACACACAGTATATCTTCCTCTCTACTGTCCCGGTCCCCATACCGAGATCCAACCAGTCTTCCTCTGATTCAAAACACACAGTATATCTTCCTCTCTACTGTCCCGGTCCCCATACCGAGATCCAACCAGTCTTCCTCTGATTCAAAACACAAAGTATATCTTCCTCTCTACTGTCCCGGTCCCCATACCGAGATCCAACCAGTCTTCCTCTGATTCAAAACACACAGTATATCTTCCTCTCTAATGTCCCGGTCCCCATACCGAGATCCAACCAGTCTTCCTCTGATTCAAAACACACAGTATATCTTCCTCTCTACTGTCCCGGTCCCCATACCGAGATCCAACCAGTCTTCCTCTGATTCAAACACACAGTATATCTTCCTCTCTACTGTCCCGGTCCCCATACCGAGATCCAACCAGTCTTCCTCTGATTCAAAACACACAGTATATCTTCCTCTCTACTGTCCCGGTCCCCATACCGAGATCCAACCAGTCTTCCTCTGATTCAAAACACACAGTATATCTTCCTCTCTAATGTCCCGGTCCCCATACCGAGATCCAACCAGTCTTCCTCTGATTCAAAACACACAGTATATCTTCCTCTCTACTGTCCCGGTCCCCATACCGAGATCCAACCAGTCTTCCTCTGATTCAAAACACACAGTATATCTTCCTCTCTACTGTCCCGGTCCCCATACCGAGATCCAACCAGTCTTCCTCTGATTCAAAACACACAGTATATCTTCCTCTCTAATGTCCCGGTCCCCATACCGAGATCCAACCAGTCTTCCTCTGATTCAAAACACACAGTATATCTTCCTCTCTACTGTCCCGGTCCCCATACCGAGATCCAACCAGTCTTCCTCTGATTCAAAACACACAGTATATCTTCCTCTCTACTGTCCCGGTCCCATACCGAGATCCAACCAGTCTTCCTCTGATTCAAAACACACAGTATATCTTCCTCTCTACTGTCCCGGTCCCATACCGAGATCCAACCAGTCTTCCTCTGATTCAAAACACACAGTATATCTTCCTCTCTACTGTCCCCGGTCCCCATACCGAGATCCAACCAGTCTTCCTCTGATTCAAAACACACAGTATATCTTCCTCTCTAATGTCCCGGTCCCCATACCGAGATCCAACCAGTCTTCCTCTGATTCAAAACACACAGTATATCTTCCTCTCTACTGTCCCGGTCCCCATACCGAGATCCAACCAGTCTTCCTCTGATTCAAAACACACAGTATATCTTCCTCTCTACTGTCCCGGTCCCCATACCGAGATCCAACCAGTCTTCCTCTGATTCAAAACACACAGTATATCTTCCTCTCTACTGTCCCGGTCCCCATACCGAGATCCAACCAGTCTTCCTCTGATTCAAAACACACAGTATATCTTCCTCTCTACTGTCCCGGTCCCCATACCGAGATCCAACCAGTCTTCCTCTGATTCAAAACACACAGTATATCTTCCTCTCTACTGTCCCGGTCCCCATACCGAGATCCAACCAGTCTTCCTCTGATTCAAAACACACAGTATATCTTCCTCTCTACTGTCCCGGTCCCCATACCGAGATCCAACCAGTCTTCCTCTGATTCAAAACACACAGTATATCTTCCTCTCTAATGTCCCGGTCCCCATACCGAGATCCAACCAGTCTTCCTCTGATTCAAAACACACAGTATATCTTCCTCTCTACTGTCCCGGTCCCCATACCGAGATCCAACCAGTCTTCCTCTGATTCAAAACACACAGTATATCTTCCTCTCTACTGTCCCGGTCCCCATACCGAGATCCAACCAGTCTTCCTCTGATTCAAAACACACAGTATATCTTCCTCTCTACTGTCCCGGTCCCCATACCGAGATCCAACCAGTCTTCCTCTGATTCAAAACACACAGTATATCTTCCTCTCTAATGTCCCGGTCCCCATACCGAGATCCAACCAGTCTTCCTCTGATTCAAAACACACAGTATATCTTCCTCTCTACTGTCTCAGTCCCCATACCGAGATCCAACCAGTCTTCCTCTGATTCAAAACACACAGTATATCTTCCTCTCTAATGTCCCGGTCCCCATACCGAGATCCAACCAGTCTTCCTCTGATTCAAAACACACAGTATATCTTCCTCTCTACTGTCTCAGTCCCTCAAGCTAGCTGTGGACGGAGCTTACGGCACGTTCTTCATAACTCTGTTATAACTATGTTATAACTCTGTTATAACTCTGTTATGAAGGCAAGGTTTCCCATCACATTTCTGAGGTAGAGATTTCCCATAACTACAGAGATAGGATTTGAACTCTTTGTATTTGTCATGCTGGTGTTGCACAGAAGTGGTGGATGAGTAGGCAGTGTCCTTTGAGATCTGGTGAAAACTGATGCCAAAAGCAGCAGTACATGGATATCAAAGATCAAAGTAGCTAGACATTAGCTTAGCTTTACCACCTAGCTTTAACCAACACCAAACCAGCATCAACCAAGGCAGGGGCCCATGTCAGTGTCATCTATGTTGTATTGTGTGTGTGTGTGTGTGTGTGTGTGTGTGTGTGTGTGTGTGTGTGTGTGTGTGTGTGTGTGTGTGTGTGTGTGTGTGTGTGTGTTTGTGTGTGTGTGTCTCACCGATAGTTTGTAGACAGCTGGGTTCTGGTATATAATGTTCAGCACTGTGTTGTAGTAGGTGAAGTAGGGCTTATCATCCACTGTCCATTTAAAGGTTGGGTTGGAACCTCCCTCTACAGCAGCAGTATAGCTCTGGAACACACAGAGAGGAGATCACACACACACACACACCCAACACAAACACACCCAACACACCCCAACACAAACACCCCAACACACCCCCAACACACCCCCAACACAACACACCCCCAACACAAACACACCCAACACACCCCCAACACACCCCCAACACAAACACACCCAACATACCCCCAACACACCCCCAACACAAACACACCCAACACCCCCCAACACAAACACACCCAACACACCCCCAACACAAACACACACAACACCCCACAACACACACCCAACACACACCCAACACAAACAACACACACCCCAACACAAACACACCCAACACAAACACACCCCCAACACAAACACACCCAACACACCCCCAACACAAACACACCCAACACAAACACACCCAACACACACACCCCTCAACACAAACACACCCAACACACCCCCAACACAAACACACCCAACACAAACAACACACCCCAACACAAACACACACACACAACACACACCCAACACAAACACACCCAACATACCCCCAACACAAACACACCCAACACAAACACACCCAACACACACCCAACACAAACACACCCAACATACCCCCAACACAAACACACCCAACATACCCCCAACACAAACACACCCAACATACCCCCAACACAAACACACCCAACACAAACACACCCAACATACCCCCAACACACCCCCAACACAAACACACCCAACATACCCCCAACACAAACCCAACACAAACACACCCAACACACCCCAACACAAACACACACACACACAACACACACCCCAACACAAACACACCCAACATACCCCCAACACAAACACACCCAACACAAACACACCCAACACACCCCCAACACACACACACCCAACATACCCCCAACACAAACACACCCAACACAAACACACCCAACACACCCCCAACACACACACACCCAACACACCCCCAACACAAACACACCCAACACACCCCCAACACACACACACCCAACACACCCCCAACACACACACACCCAACACACCCCAACACACCCCCATTGAACTCACCACGACTGATTCCATGAGGACTCTGTGTCTGGGATGAGGCTGGACCACCAGACCTCTCAGAGGTTCCTCCACCCCGACCAACAGGCTGAGACTGGCCTCCGTCACCTCGCTGTGGACACACACACACACACACACACACACACACACACACACACACACACACACACACACACACACACACACACACAAACACACACGTGATGAGCAACATTGAAACTTAAAGACTTGTGTTAGCTTCCCTAACAGACTAATATACTGTCTATACAATCACACTGTATGTAGATATACTGTATGTAGATATACTGTCTCTACAATCACACTGTATGTAGATATACTGTATGTAGATATACTGTCTATACAATCACACTGTATGTAGATATACTGTATGTAGGTATACTGTATGAAATACACTGTATGTAGATATACTGTATGTAGATATACTGTCTATACAATCACACTGTATGTAATATACTGTATGTAGATATACTGTATGTAGATATACTGTCTATGCAATCACACTGTATGTAGATATACTGTATGTAGGTATACTGTATGAAATACACTGTATGTAGATATACTGTATGTAGATATACTGTACAATCACACTGTATGTAGATATACTGTATGTTATACACTGTATGTAGATATACTATATGTGATATACTGTATGTAGATATACTGTACAATCACACTGTATGTAGATATACTGTATGTTATACACTATATGTAGATACACTGTATGTGATATACTGTATGTAGATATACTGTATGTAGATATACTGTATGTTATACACTGTATGTAGATATACTGTATGTAGATATACTGTACAATCACACTGTATGTAGATATACTGTATGTTATACACTATATGTAGATACACTGTATGTGATATACTGTATGTAGATATACTGTATGTAGATATACTGTATGTTATACACTGTATGTAGATATACTGTATGTAGATATACTGTACAATCACACTGTATGTAGATATACTGTATGTTATACACTGTATGTAGATATACTATATGTGATATACTGTATGTGATATAGTGTATGTAGATATACTATATGTAGATATACTATATGTAGATATACTATATGTAGATATACTGTATGTAGATACACACTTAGAGAAAAGCGTTCCAGAAGGGATCTTCGCTGCCCTCATAGCAGAACCCTTTTTGGTTCCAGGTGGAACCCTTTTTGTTTCCAGGGTAGAAACATTTTGGGTTGCATGTAGAACCCTCTGTGGAACATGGAACAAAAGGGTTCTACCTGGAACCAAAGGGTTCTCCTATTGGAACAGCCGAAGATCCCTTTTAAGTTCTAGAACGCACCCTTTTTTCAGTGTAGGGATGTATAGAATCATAGAGATATCTGACCTGTGTGCTGACAGATTCACCACCACCGGCCCCCTCTCCTCCCCTAGCCCCAGATCTATCACCGCAAACAGACTGTGGCTCTGGTCCCCCCCCCCTCTCCCTGGTTCTCCTGCCCTGCCTGCCCCTCTACACTCCCCCACAGTGGGCAGGAAGTCAGGGGGGCAGTGGTCCTGGAAGAGGACACTCTGGCTGCTTCCCTGCCAGTGGACTTCGGCTCCGTACTGGGAGTGGACCCGGAGCAGAACCACCGTCTGGTTGGGCCTGGATCACAATCACAATCATTTGTATTTGCCAAGTACATTAATTCACATGTGCCAGGAATTTGACCAGGTGAAATGGTACTGATAATATCATTACAATAAACAGAATTATACAAGACAGAATATTAATAAAGTAATTTATGAATCCAATCCAATCCAATCAAACACACACAACACAACACATTACCTGAAGTAGTAGGTTCCGTTCTGAGAGGGGGGGTGGAGGACGGTGAGGCCCAGGGGAGGGACCACGCGGACAGGACATGACGCCGTGACGGGGAAGGCAGGGTCGTCGGAGGTCACCTCTAGGCTATAGAGCCCTGGCTGGGGGAGGCCGGAGGAGAGCTGGGACCCCTGTAGCTGGGTCTCACTATGCCCAACGTAGAGCACCCTGATCGGGCAGACCATGTCCACAGCCCAGCCTCCTCCTCGAACATCCTCCAGGGTTATTTCAACGCTCTGGTCCAGGTCCACGGAACCTTCTGATTGGTTGGAGTTGGCCCACAGCCAGTCAGATTGGTTGAGGGCCAGGATTGGCTGTCGCCACGGCGACTGGGGTGAAGGGTCGCAGCGGAGCAGGGAGGCGGGGCCGGCGTCGTGCTGCAGACCGATGATGTCGCCGGGGGAGACCAGCAGGTCCTCGACACGCTCCCTCATCTGAGGGGGAAGGAGAGGAGGAGAGAGGAGGTAAGTTTGTTTTAAAAGTACCAGTTGTGTTTGTTGTGTGTAGTTTTGTGTATCACTGTAGGTGTTTTGTTCTTTCATCATTGTGTTCATTTGGTGTGTGTGTGTGTGTGACTGTGTGCGTCTGTCCATCCACTCACCAGTATGTGTGTAACAGGTCCAGCAGGCAGTGTAACCACCACCTCATCCACCAGGCTGTAACTAGGACGCAGGGCCCCGGGTGGCAGAGTGTCTGCCTGGGTACAGTTGGCACAGGATCCAGGGTGGCAGGGGCTGGCTAGGGGTAGGCAGCGGCCCAGGAAGGGGCACCACTGCTGGGGAGGAGGGCAGGAGGTGGAGGGTAAAGGGGTGGAGGTGCTGGTCTCCATGGAGACACACAGAGCCACAGGATGACATAGGGGACCACCGCATCCTGGAGGGAGGAGAGTCATCATGACAGAAACATCATCATGACAGAAACATCATCATGACAGAAACATCATCATGACAGAAACATCAACATGACAGAAACATCATCATGACAGAAACATCATCATCATGACAGAAACATCATCATCATGACAGAAACATCATCATGACAGAAACATCAACATGACAGAAACATCAACATGACAGAAACATCAACATGACAGAAACATCATCATGACAGAAACATCATCATGACAGAAACATCATCATGACAGAAACATCATCATGACAGAAACATCAACATGACAGAAACATCAACATGACAGAAACATCAACATGACAGAAACATCATCATGACAGAAACATCAACATGACAGAAACATCATGACAGAAACATCATCATGACAGAAACATCAACATGACAGAAACATCAACATGACATAAACATCATCATGACAGAAATATCATCATGACAGAAACATCATCATGACAGAAACATCAACATGACAGAAACATCAACATGACATAAACATCATCATGACAGAAACATCATCATCGTGACAGAAACATCATCATGACAGAAACATCAACATGACAGAAACATCATCATGACAGAAACATCATCATGACAGAAACATCATCATGACAGAAACATCAACATGACATAAACATCATCATGACAGAAACATCAACATGACATAAACATCATCATGACAGAAACATCATCATGACAGAAACATCATCATGACAGAAACATCATCATGACAGAAACATCAACATGACAGAAACATCAACATGACAGAAACAACATGACAGAAACATCAACATGACAGAAACATCATCATGACAGAAACATCAACATGACAGAAACATCATGACAGAAACATCATCATCATGACAGAAACATCATCATGACAGAAACATCATCATGAAAGAAACATCAACATGACAGAAACATCAACATGACAGAAACATCAACATGACAGAAACATCAACATGACAGAAACATCATCATGACAGAAATATCATCATGACAGAAACATCAACATGACAGAAACAACATGACAGAAACATCATCATGACAGAAACATCATCATGACAGAAACATCAACATGACAGAAACATCATGACAGAAACATCATCATGACAGAAACATCATCATCATAACAGAAACATCATCATGACAGAAACATCAACATGACAGAAACATCAACATGACAGAAACATCATGACAGAAACATCATCATGACAGAAACATCATCATCATGACAGAAACATCATGACAGAAACATCATCATCATGACAGAAACATCATCATGACAGAAACATCATCATGACAGAAACATAATCATCGTGACAGAAACATCATCATGACAGAAACATCAACATGACAGAAACATCAACATGACAGAAACATCATCATGACAGAAACATCAACATGACAGAAACATCATCATGACAGAAACATCATCATGACAGAAACATCAACATGACAGAAACATCAACATGACAGAAACATCATCATGACAGAAACATCAACATGACAGAAACAACATGACAGAAACATCATCATGACAGAAACATCAACATGACAGAAACATCATCATGACAGAAACATCATCATGACAGAAACATCAACATGACAGAAACATCAACATGACAGAAACATCATCATGACAGAAACATCAACATGACAGAAACAACATGACAGAAACATCATCATCATGACAGAAACAACATGACAGAAACATCATCATGACAGAAACATCCAGTGCTTAATTTGATCCTGCCAGAACAGGATCCGGCACCTCTACGTTTTGGACTGTTTTGTTCCAGAACCTATTTAGCCGGATCAGGTACCTCTCGTGCCATGAAAATAATTTTCACATTTTGCAAAGTAAAAATTATTATAAAAGTGTTCAAAGTTAATTTGAATTGCCTCTTCATTAATTATCCTGCCCCCCCCCCCCCCCCCCCACAAAAAAACGTAACGTTAAAAAGTAGATGTTCAGCCGGGCCTGATAGTTGATTCGAGGCGGGCCTGATAGTTGATTCGAGGGGGGCCTGATAGTTGATTCGAGGGGGGCCTGATAGTTGATTCGAGGCGGGCCTGATAGTTGATTCGAGGCGGGCCTGATAGTTGATTCGAGGCGGGCCTGATAGTTGATTCGAGGGGGGCCTGATAGTTGATTCGAGGCAGGCCTGATAGTTGATTCGGGGCGGGCCTGATAGTTGATTCGGGGCGGGCCTGATAGTTGATTCGGGGCGGGCCTGATAGTTGATTCGGGGCGGGCCTGATAGTTGATTCGGGCCGAATGTGAGTAGCAAGCCTGTATCTCTCACAGAACTAGAATGAGATGAACTTTCTATGTTCTCTCTCCCTCTCTGTTCTGATAGACATGAGCCTGCAACTCCCGTCTCTCCTGCGTTGCACTTCATCATGTATTTAGTTACAGAATTATAACCGCTTGAAGGGTTCTGGAGGGGCTGCAGAACCCCTGATAAATGTAAATACATTTGGCAAAATTACAGAATTACTGCTGTCTGTTCAGAAAGAAATGAAATCATTCAGAATGTCCTACTACACCATGAGAAGGCCTATCATTTAGCCACAGAGGATCAATAGCTTCTTTTAAAAACTGCCTGGCTGTGGATTGTAGCCCAATAACAAGGCCTACAGTCAGGACTGTTCTGCAAATCTGTCAGTGAACGACAGCATGCAGAAAAAACAGGCCTTTCACAAGATTTCAAATACAAATCGCAGGAAAACACAGGTTGGAAAGCAAATGTCTCCTGCAGAAAACAGAAGACTCTAATCTGTCTGCTGTAGGCTGACAAAATATTTGATCAACTTCCAAATATTGTTTTACATAGTAAAGAGAGAGAGAGGCTTTTGGCACGAACACATCGGCTATCACTAGTGAGTGATCTGAGCATCATTAGGTGAGTCAGTGAAACTGGAAAGCATTTTTAGGATTATAATTTCCTCCTCATATTGTGTCTCCACACATCTAGGCCTGGACTATTGATGGGCTCAAGACAAGGTCGATTTTTATTGAGCTCAGATTCTCAGTTTATCAGGGTCAAAGCAGTCTGCAATTTCCATCATTTGTGAGTTATTGAAAAAGATTCTGCCAGTCTCCAGTCATCTACAGAATTGCATGAAATGCGTTTATAAAAGGCCAGACTTTTCCCGGACCCTCGACAACTAAAAATGTTCCCAGTGTGTTCAACTTCTGTAAGTGCCTCTACTCTACTGCTCTATGCCACTACGCAGATGTGATAATATGCATGCAAGGATTTATGGTAAAAGGTGTTGTTTTTTTCTCAGACATTCTGGTACCTCAGAACTCCCCCCTGTCATGCTCACTGTTGGTTCTGGAACCTCCCAGTTTACAAATGAAGCACTGGAAACATCGTCATGACAAGAAACATCATCATCTGTCATTTCAGCCTTTGGTTTTACGACTCAAGCAGTTCAGAGTATTGAGCTTTCTGTCTTGACAGATGAAAAACAGCAAAACAAAACTAAACTTTCCACTGACAGGAAGCCAAAAGGCAGAGGAAGAGATGGAGGGATGGAGAGAGGATGGGAGAGAAAGAGAGAGCTGGCAGAGGGAGAGAAAGAGAGAGCTGGCAGAGGGAGAGAAAGAGGGAGCTGGCAGAGGGAGAGAAAGAGAGAGCTGGCAGAGGGAGAGAAAGAGAGAGCTGGCAGAGGGAGAGAAAGAGAGAGCTGGCAGAGGGAGAGAAAGAGAGAGCTGGCAGAGGGAGAGATAGAGAGAGCTGGCAGAGGGAGAGATAGAGAGAACTGGCAGAGGGAGAGAAAGAGAGAGCTGGCAGAGGGAGAGAAAGAGAGAGCTGGCAGAGGGAGAGAAAGAGGGAGCTGGCAGAGGGAGAGAAAGAGAGAGCTGGCAGAGGGAGAGATAGAGAGAGCTGGCAGAGGGAGAGAAAGAGAGAGCTGGCAGAGGGAGAGAAAGAGGGAGCTGGCAGAGGGAGAGAAAGAGAGAGCTGGCAGAGGGAGAGATAGAGAGAGCTGGCAGAGGGAGAGATAGAGAGAACTGGCAGAGGGAGAGAAAGAGAGAGCTGGCAGAGGGAGAGAAGAGAGAGCTGGCCAGAGGGAGAGAAAGAGGAGCTGGCAGAGGGAGAGAAAGAGAGAGCTGGCAGAGGGAGAGAAAGAGAGAGCTGGCAGAGGGAGAGAAAGAGAGAGTTGGTAGAGGGAGAGAAAGAGAGAGCTGGCAGAGGGAGAGAAAGAGAGAGTTGGCAGAGGGAGAGAAAGAGAGAGCTGGCAGAGGGAGAGAAAGAGAGAGCTGGCAGAGGGAGAGAAAGAGAGAGCTGGCAGAGGGAGGGAAAGAGAGAGCTGGCAGAGGGAGAGATAGAGAGAGCTGGCAGAGGGAGAGAAAGAGAGAACTGGCAGAGGGAGAGAAAGAGAGAGCTGGCAGAGGGAGAGAAAGAGAGAGCTGGCAGAGGGAGAGATAGAGAGAGCTGGCAGAGGGAGAGATAGAGAGAGCTGGCAGAGGGAGAGAAAGAGAGAACTGGCAGAGGGAGAGATAGAGAGAACTGGCAGAGGGAGAGATAGAGAGAACTGGCAGAGGGAGAGATAGAGAGAGCTGGCAGAGAAAGCACAAGAGCTGAAGTTGTGGGTAAATATTTTGGAGATGAGCAGTGTTTGCAATCAGCGATTGTGTGTGTGTGTGCTTGTGTGTGTGTGTGTGTGTGTGTGTGTGTGTGTGTTAGTGGAGTGTGTGTGCTTGTGGGTATGTGTGTAGATAGTGTTCTTGGCAGAATATCAATCGCCCAATAAGCAGATTCACTATCTATAATTAATAATATACATCTCTCTCTCTCTCTCCCTCCCTCCCTCCCTCCCTCCCTCCCTCCCTCCCTCCCTCCCTCCGCCATCACTCTCTCTCCCTCCCTCCGCCATCTCTCTCCCTCCCTCTCTCTGCCATCTGTGTGTGTGTGTGTGTGTGTGTGTGTGTGTGTGTGTGTGTGTGTGTGTGTGTGTGTGTGTGGTGTGTGTGTGTGTGTGTGTGTGTGTGTCTCTGTGTGTGTGTGTGTGTGTGTGTGTGTGTGTGTGTGTGTGTGTGTGTGTGTGTGTGTGTTATTGGTCTGTCTACCTATGTGTCCTCACCAGGCAGCAGCAGGGTTAGTCCAGGATGCTGGTCACAGTGAGGTCTGTAGATCTGTAGGACAAGCTGAGTGTGTGAGGACAGCTCCTGACAGATGAACTCTACAGATGACACACGACCTGCCTGAACAA
>NW_021822488.1:0-25804 GCF_901001165.1 Salmo trutta
GAGCTAAGGCTGGGGCCGAGCTAAGGCTGGAGCGGAGCTAAGGCTGGGGCCGGAGCTAAGGCTGGGGCCGGAGCTAAGGCTGGAGCCGGAGCTAAGGCTGGGGCCGGAGCTAAGGCTGGGGCCGAGCTAAGGCTGGGGCCGGAGCTAAGGCTGGGGCCGGAGCTAAGGCTGGGGCCGGAGCTAAGGCTGGGGCCGGAGCTAAGGCTGGGGCCGGAGCTAAGGCTGAGCCGGAGTATGGAGAAAGGGAGAGAGGTGTAGAGGCTGGGGATAAGACTTTACCTACATAAATAGAAAAGGTGCATGGCTTTACCAAGTAACTATTGTGCTAGGTTATTGTTGCTGTCTTATCTAGGTTTGTTGTCTTTCTTGCATGTTCCTCAGGGTTCAGAGACTGGGTTCCTAAGGAGCTGCAGAGGGTGGGCTGTGTGGAGCTGCTCAACACGGTCCAGAGGAGGGTCCGGCCCAAACTACACGCCTTCGGAGGAATACATGAAGGTCAGTCAGGATGCCTGCCATAGACACACACCCCCCACCGACGACCCAAGGTAGAAAACCATTGAGTAGGGATGGATTAGAGAGAATGAGAGATGGGTTGTCATGGTTCTGTTCAGTACTTCTCCTCTTAGACAGGGATGGGGGAGGTGGTGTTGGAGACATTATGGGTGGACAGGGTGGGGAGTGGTGTTGGAGACATTATGGGGTAGACAGGGTGGGGAGGTGGTGTTGGAGCATTATGGGGTAGACAGGGTGGAGAGGTGGTGTTGGAGACATTATGGGGTGGACAGGTGGGGAGGTGGTGTTGGAGACATTATGGGGGTAGACAGGGTGAGAGGTGGTGTTGGAGACATTATGGGGGTAGCAGGGTGGGGAGGTGGTGTGGATACATTATGGGGTAGACAGGTTGAGAGGTGTGTTGAGACATTATGGGGTGGACAGGGTGGGGAGGTGGTGTTGGAGACATTATGGGGGTAGACAGAGATGGGGGAGGTGGTGTTGGAGCATTATGGGGGTAGACAGGGTGGAGAGGTGGTGTTGGAGACATTATGGGGGTAGACAGGGTGGGGAGGTGGTGTTGGATACATTATGGGGTAGACAGGTTGGAGAGGTGGTGTTGGAGACATTATGGGGTGGACAGGGTGGGGAGGTGGTGTTGGAGACATTATGGGGGTAGACAGAGATGGGGGAGGTGGTGTTGGAGACATTATGGGGTGGACAGTGTGGGGAGGGGGTGTTGGAGACATTATGGGGGTAGACAGGGATGGGGAGGTGGTGTTGGAGACATTATGGGTAGACAGGGTGGGGAGGTGGTGTTGGAGACATTATGGGTTGACAGGGTGGAGAGGTGTTTGGAGCCATTATGGGGGTAGACAGGGATGGGGGAGTGGTGTTGGAGACATTATGGGGGTAGACAGGGTGGAGAGGTGGTGCTGGAGACATTATGGGGGTGGACAGGGTGGGGAGGTGGTGTTGGAGACATTATGGGGTGGGAGGTGGTGTTGGAGATATTATGGGTTGACAGGGTGGAGAGGTTGTTGGAGACATTATGGGGTAGACAGGGTGGGGAGGTGGTGTTGGAGATATTATGGGGTTGACAGGGTGGAGAGGTGGTGTTGGAGATATTATGGGGTGGACAGGGTGGAGAGGTGGTGTTGGAGACATTATGGGGTAGACAGGTGGGGAGGTGGTGTTGGAGACATTATGGGGGTAGATAGGGATGGGGGAGGTGGTGTTGGAGACATTATGGGGTGGACAGGGTGGGGAGGTGGTGTTGGATACATTATGGGGTGGACAGGGTGGGGAGGTGGTGTTGGAGACATTATGGGGGTGGACAGGGATGGGGGAGGTGGAGTTGGAGACATTATGGGGTGGACAGGGATGGGGAGGTGGTCTTGGAGACATTATGGGGTGGACAGGGTGGGGAGGTGGTGTTGGAGACGTCATGGGGTAGACAGGGTGGGGAGGTGGTGTTGGAGATATTATGGGGTAGACAGGGTGGGGAGGTGGTGTTGGAGACATTATGGGGTAGACAGGGTGGGGAGGTGGTGTTGGAGACGTCATGGGGTAGACAGGGCGGGGAGGTGGTGTTGGAGACATTATGGGGTAGACAGGGTGGGGAGGTGGTGTTGGAGACATTATGGGGTATGACAGGATGGGGGAGGTGGTGTTGGAGACATTATGGGGTAGACACGGTGGGGAGGTGGTGTTGGAGACATTATGGGGTAGACAGGGTGGGAGAGGTGGTGTTGGAGACATTATGGGTGGACAGGGATGGGAGAGGTGGTGTTGAGACATTATGGGGTAGACAGAGTGGGGAGGTGGTGTTGGAGATTTTAGGGGTAGACAGGGTGGAGGTGGTGTTGGAGATTTTTGGGTAGACAGGTGGGGAGGTGGTGTTGGAGACATTATGGGGTAGACAGGGTGGGAGAGGTGGTGTTGGAGACATTATGGGGTAGACAGAGTGGGGGGGTGTTGGAGATTTTATGGGTAGACAGGGTGGGGAGGTGGTGTTGGAGATTTTAGGGGTAGACAGGGTGGGGAGGTGGGTGTTGGAGATATTATGGGGTAGACAGGGTGGAGAGGTGGTGTTGGAGATATTATGGGGTAGACAGGGATTGGGGAGGTGGTGCTGGAGATATTATGGGGTAGACAGGGTGGGGAGGTGGTGTTGGAGATTTTATGGGGTAGACAGGGTGGGGAGGTGGTGTTGGAGATATTATGGGGTAGACAGGGTGGAGAGGTGGTGTTGGAGATATTTGGGGTAGACAGGGTGGGGAGGTGGTGTTGGAGATATTATGGGGTAGACAGGGATTGGGGAGGTGGTGTTGGAGACATTATGGGGTAGACAGGGTGGGGAGGTGGTGTTGGAGATATTATGGGGTAGACAGGGTGGAAAGGTGGTGTTGGAGACATTATGGGGTAGACAGGGTGGGGAGGTTGTGTTGGGGACTGGTTAGGGGTAGACAGGGATGGAGGTGGTGGTGTTGGGGACTGGGTAGGGGTAGACAGGGATGGTGGTGGTGTTGGGGACGGGTAGGGGTAGACAGGGATGAGGTGGTGGTGTTGGGACTGGGTAGGGGTAGACCGGATGGAGGTGGTGGTGTTGAGGACTGGGTAGGGGTAGACAGGATGGAGGTGGGTGGTGTTGAGGACTGGGTAGGGATAGACAGGCATGGAGGTGGTGGTGTTGGGGACTGGGTAGGGATAGACAGGGATGGAGGTGGTGGTGTTGAGGACTTGTTAGGGGTAGACAGGATGGGGGTGGTGGTGTTGGGGACTGGGTAGGGGTAGACAGGCATGGAGGTGGTGGTGTTGGGGACTGGATAGGGGTAGACAGGGATGGTGGTGGTGGTGTTGGGGACTGGGTAGGGATAGACAGGCATGGAGGTGGGTGTTGGGGACTGGATAGGGGTAGACAGGATGTGGTGGTGGTGTTGGGGACTGGATAGGGGTAGACATGATGGGGAACGTGATACCCCATACCCCTAATCTGCCTCTGGGCTAAAGACATGCTTCACTGATCTCTTCCTCCCCTACCTTCCTTCCCTCAGTCTTTCCTTCCCCACCTCCCTCCCTCAGTCCCTCCCTCCCTTCTCTCCCTCAGTCCCTATCTCCCTACCTCCATCCCTCAGTCCCTCCCTCCCTCAGTTGCTCCCTCCCTCCCTCCATCCCTCAGTCCTGCCCTCCCTACCTCCATCCCTCAGTCCCTCACTCCCTACCTCCTCCCGTCAGTCCCTCCCACCATCCTCAGTCCCTCCCTCCCAACCATACCTCCATCCTCCAGTCCCCCCATCCCTCAGGTCCCTACCCTCCCCCCACCCCCCCCCCCATTTCCCCTACCTCCCTCCTCAGTCCCTCCTGTCCATCCCTCAGATCCCCGTCCCTCCCAACCTACCTCATCCCTCAGTCCCTCCTCCCCTCAGTCCCTACCTCCCTCAGTCCCTACCTCCCTCAGTCCCTACTTCCCTCAGTCCCTCCATCCCTCAGTCCCTCCCTCCCTCCATCCTCAGTCCCTCCCTACCTTCCTCCCTCAGTCCTTCCCTCAGTCCCTCCCTCCATCCCTCAGTCCCTCCCTACCTCCATCCCTCAGTCCCTCCCTACCTCAGTCCCTTCCTCAGTCCCTCCCTACTTCCCTTCCTCAGTCCCTCCCTACCTCCCTCCCTCAGTCCCTCCCTACCTCCCTCCCTCAGTCCCTCCCTACCTACCTTCCTCCCTCAGTCCCTCCCTACCTCCCTCCCTCAGTCCCTCCCTACCTACCTTCCTCCCTCAGTCCCTCCATCCCTCAGTCCCTCCCAACCTCCATCCCTCAGTCCCTCCCAATCTTCCTCCCTCCCTATCTCCCTCCCTCAGTCCCTCCCTATCTCAATCCCTCAGTCCCTCCCTCCCTATCTTCCTCCCTCCCTATCTCCCTCCCTCAGTCCCTCCCTATCTCCATCCCTCAGTCCCTCCCTCCCAACCTCCATCTCTCAGTCCCTCCCTCCCTACCTCCCTCCCTCAGTCCCTCCCTACCTCAGTCCCTCCCTCCCTACCTCCCTCCCTCAGTCCCTCCCGTCCCTCCCTCCCTCAGTCCCTCCCTACCTACCTCCCTCCCTCCCTCAGTCCCTCCCTACCTACCTTCCTCCCTCAGTCCCTCCCTACCTACCTTCCTCCCTCAGTCCCTCCCTCCCTCATTCCCCTCCCAACCTCCATCCCTCAGGTCCCTCCCTCCCACCTCCATCCCTCAGTCCCTCCATCCCTCCCTCCCTACCTCCACCCTCAGTCCCTCCCTCCCTACCTCCATCCCTTAGTCCTCACTCCCTACCTCCCTCAGTCCCTCCATCCCTCAGTCCCGCCCTCCCTATCTCCCTCCCTCAGTCCCTCCCTCCATCCCTCTGTCCCTCCCTACATCCATCCCTCAGTCCCTCCCTACCTCCATCCCTCCGTCCCTCCCTCCCTACATCCATCCCTCAGTCCCTCCCTCCCTACATCCATCCCTCAGTCCCTACCTCCCTCCCTCAGTCCCTCCATCCCTCAGTTCCTCCCTCCCTACCTCCATCCCTCCCTACCTCCATCCCTCCCTACCCCCATCCCTCCCTACCTCCATCCCTCCCTCCCTCCCTCCCTCATCCCTCCCTACCTCCATCCCTCAGTCCCTACCTCCCTCCGTCCCTCCCTACCTCCATCCCTCAGTCCCTCCCTCCGTCCCTCCCTACCTCCCTCCGTCCCTCCCTACCTCCATCCCTCAGTCCCTCCCTCCCTACCTCCCTCAGTCCCTCCCTCCCTACCTCCCTCCCTCCCTCAGTCCCTCCCTCCCTCCCTCAGTCCCTCCCTACCTCCCTCCCTCAGTCCCTCCCTCCGTCCCTCCCTCCCTACCTCCCTCCGTCCCTCTTTACCTCCCTCAGTCCCTCCCTCCCTACCCCCCTCCCTCACTCCCTACCTCCATCCCTCAGTCCCTCCCTACCTCATCCCTCATTCCATCCTTTATGTTTTTAATTAAAGGTGTAGAAATGAATAGACTCAGTTCAGAGGAGAGACAATTAAAGAAGTCTCTCAGAAAGGAACGCACGCTGTGGGGTTTTGATTAGTCCATTAGACAATACGGTTTCTCACTTCATGGCCATTGTTGATGATGCATTGGACTTCCCCGTAGTGTGTGCTGATGATGCGTTCTCCCTCCACAGGGTATGGCATCATGACTGACGGCTGCACCACGTTCATCAACTCCTCCACGTGCACGGTCAGCTTTCAGCCCACCAACCCCCCAATCGTGTTCGACCTGCCCAACCCCTCCAGCTCCTGAGAATGACCTGTGAAAGGGGGGGGTTGGCCAGAATAACCTTCTTTTTTTTCTAACAAATAATGTCAAAATAATTATATTAAGTGTTTCTCTCAAATATTGTTATTTTGTAAGCTGTAAAGTGAAATAGTGTGGGGGGGTGTAGGGTTAGAGGGGGGTGGGAGGGTGGGCAGGTTATAGGGTGCTGAGTGGTTATACAATCTTACTATGGAAGAAAAAGCAGTCGGATCTGTAAGATAAATGATGCTTTGTGAATTTGTACAATTTCCTTCGTTTTTGGGGTTTGTGTTTGCTGGAAACGTCGGTATTGGATGCCATTGTTGATTTTGTACGTTATTGTTTTTTGTGTTTGGTTTCATTTTGTTTCCTGGACAATTCTGCTTTCTGATTGGCTGACAGGGACGATGCCTTAAACTAGCTTTAATGTTCTCAGCTAGAGCCCCACTCTCTGCAAGCTCAGAGAAAGACCTTATTTATTATTAACTTGTGTCTATCAACCCAGTTAAACTACACCACACAGAGCAGGGAAAGAAATCTATCAAATTATACGCTTGAGATACTCTAACATCTACCGTCTGCAATTCTGATACATCTGGAGAAGAGCAAGTATGTGTGTATATATATATAAATATATATATACTGTATTCATGTTGTAAAAGATCTGTACTAGAAGTTGTTGTTTGAAAACATCCTGGTGGGATTTTCTTTCTGGTGTCTTCGCCTGTATTTGATTTAGCTTGTTTCAAATGTTCTTGAAACGTTTTTTTATTAATGTTCATGTCTTACTCCCACTGTTAGGGTCGAGCAGGGGGCTCCAACTCCTCCAGTCTTTGAGTGTTTCTGGGGGTGGAGGCTTTTGTTCCAGTCCAGCAGGAACACACATCTAACTATGTAATGTAGTTGTTTATTTGATGGAGGTTTGTTAGTGCTGGGCTGGAACAAAAGCCTGCCCAGGACCGCAGTTGTAGGCCCCTAAGGTAGAAGTTCATGGATGAGAGAAGAAATGTTTTGAGTTTAAGACTCAATTCACTATCCGACAGGCGATGGTTGGTTTTCTTTTACGACACACCTGCCTAAAAAAGGTTAAGTTGTCCTCTCCATTGTAAATCTGATAGTATTTGTGTTTTTATAGCTTTCTTTCTCATTTTGCACTGTGTGTAAATGCAATCTTGCTAGCACAAAAAAATGTTGCCAAAAGCGGTCTCAACTTTGCAACTGTAAATGCTCCTTTCCACTCTGTTTTGTTTCTCTAGCTATTTCTCTCTTCTGTTTCTCTGGCTGTTAGTTTCCTCCTTGTAAGTCTGCTCTCTCTCTTTCTTTCAGTTCATTGTGATATATTTAGCTGCTTTTATATGCAAATAAAATTGCAAGATTTTTACTTAAGAAGCATTGTCTTGTTGTTGATCAATCATACAGTACCCCGTCACGACTGTTATTACCCTTAATTTGCAATCATAAAAAATGTGCAATGTATAATCATGCTAGTATGAATAGCTTTAAATTGGTTTGAGATAATTACTGGACATCCGCTCTATTATAAATTCTCCTGCCTTTTGAAGTGATTTGTGGATTTAAATGAAGGATGCTCAGTGTTTATCCGTCATTGTAGCTGTTTTGTATCTGAAAGTTAATTATGAAATGGTTATGTATTCTCTCACTGGAGACACTGGAATCTGATGTTTGAAATGATAGAGGTTTACTTGGGTGAATCTATGCCCCTCCTAGGGTGCTTTTAGACAGGGCTAACATAGGCTATATAAATATCCATTCCCTTTGGATGTACAGAAAAATATACATTTACAATATAAAAACGTTATCAATGAAACCCAGAATTGTCGCAGGAAATACCATCATTCTCACAACCCCCAGTTTAGTTGCCAGCAGAATCTGCAGTATATTATATGACGCTTGTGCTTACTGTCAGACGTCCTGTGACAGTCCTGTGGGGGTGTTGTCTTTATGTTTACCATGCCTGCTCTTAAGGACATCCACCATGGTTCAGCCAAGCCGCTCAGGGCTTTGTGTGGGCGAGTCATGCCCTAATCCTATTTCTCACATGAAACCAAGCAGACCGTCTTTAGAGTGTTATGCACCGTTACATAAAGATATGCAGGGTTTCATAGGGCTAATGGTTGTGGTTTATTTGGGTGTAGAGTATATCTGCTAGAGCTTGATCTTCTAATCCTGTTTGGATCAGTTGGTGTGTTGAGGAGTGCCAGGTTATACATCAATAGCCTGATCAGGTGAAGGGGTGGGGAGTTATACATCAATACCCTGATCAGGTGAAGGAATTTCTCAAACTAGACACACTAATGTACTTGTCCTATTGCTCAGTTGTGCACCAGGGCCTCCCACTACTCTTTCTATTTGGTTAGAGCCAGTTTGAGCTGTTCTGTGAAGGGAGTAGTACACAGCATTTTATGAGATTTTCAGTTTCTTGGCAATTTCTCGCATGGAATAGCCTTCATTTCTCAGTACAAGAATAGACTGACGAGTTTCAGAAGAAAGTGTCACATCTGCTCCAGCTACGCCCTCTGGTGTTCATCCGGTGTCTTCTTGACCTGCAGTTACTCCCCTGTACACTCTCTCTCCCTCTCCCTCTCCCTCTCTGTGTGATTGTGTGGTTGGAGACAGGTGTGCTGGAGTCAGAGCAGATCCCTACCAGCTGCAACTCGTTCCATAATCAAGACCTCTACAAATACTCAGTCCTGCCACTTCTACTCTGCCAGATCGTAATCTCTGCTCAGTCAGTTCATGATTCTAGCCATTTATGATTATTCAAGATCCTGTTACTCTGCTGTGCCTGTATCCCTGCCTGACACCGTTTATCCTCGCATTGCAGTTTACCTCTCTGGCTCCTGTCTCCCATTCCACATCTCACCACCCAACTACCTTGCTCTGGATTTTATTCACCAACACTACCTTGGATTCCCCTCAGGACTTGTTTACCCTGTTCTACTCAGCCAACTCCAACCTCAGTCTCCACATCTGTTAACTCATTCGAGCTTCCCCGGATCTTGTTACACATATCTCCATGTGTAACAAAAAAATATTTTGGTTCATTCTTCCCTGTTTCCTCATCTGAGTCTGCTCTTGGGTTCCCCTATGTCAGAAAGTCTTTGTTTCTGGCGATTTTGAGCCTGTAATCGAACCCGCTGATGCTCCAGATACTCAACTAGTCTAAAGAAGGCCAGTTTTATTGCTTCTTTAATCAGAACAACAGTTTTAAGCTGTGCTAACATAATTGCAAAAGGGTTTTCTAATGTCAATTAGCCTTTTAAAATGATAAACTTGGATTAGCTAACACAACGTGCCATTGGAACACAGGAGTGATGGTTGCTGAAAATGGGCCTCTGTACGCCTCTGTACGCCTATGTAGATATTCCATAAAAATAATCTGCCGTTTCCCGCTATAATAGTCATTTACAACATTAACAATGTCTACACTGTATTTCTGATCAATTTGATGTTATTTTAATGGACAAAAATGTGCTTTTCCTTCAAAAACAAGGACATTTCTAAGTGACCCCAAACTTTTGAACGGTAGTGTACATCAATACCCTGATCAGGTGAAGGGATGGGGAGTAGAAGAGAGGGTGGAACAACAGAAAAGTCTTCAGTCCTGGAGTCAAACCCCAGGGCCTTCTCCCTTGGAACCAGCTAACACACAACACAACAGTCAGATTCTCACAACCCCCTCACTCCCCTTCCACACACACATACTGTACAGTCCCATCTTCGCCTCTCTTTCACCTCCCACCCCGGGAACATCAAAGCAGCCTAACCAATTAACTCGTCCTCCAAACAAGGAGCGCAACATCCCGCCCGGCACCAACCCGATCCCCGTCCCTCATTACCATAATCCAGGCTAATCATATTAGCATAGCGCCACAGATGAAGGAATGAGCGAAGACCCACGTTGTGTCTGTTTGAACTAATGTGTACATTCTGTATGTCTGTGTGGGAGTGGGGAGAGCACATGGACACTTGTATGTATACTGTGTAAAGGCACATGTAATGCCTGTTTTTTTCTTCTTCTCTATGAAGCTCAGAGCTTTAATGCCCACATAGTCTTTGTCTAAAGAGGCAAGCTGCAAGCAAACATGCACCCACCGCCATGGGGCCTTTTGAAGTTCTTTAAAGGAAGTCGGATGATCCAACAGAAACCACATCTGTACACAGTAAACACACTAATCAGCAGACACCATGCCGTGCACCAGGACACATGTTGTCTCGTTCAATGAAGCTGTGGGGAAGTAGGGCCGGGATTCAATCCGATCGCGCTTGTCGACAACGGAACCTTTAAAGGCAATGTTACCGTGTTCGTGGAGATTGCATTCAAGGTAAACATTGCAGATGTCAGTTCAATTATAAATTACCCTTCAAATGTCAAGCGCTCTGTATCACGGATCTAGAGCGGATCTAGAGCGGATCGGAATGAATCCCAGCCTAATTAGGAACAGTTTCTATGTCAGTGTTTTTCACCCTTACACACACACACAGGCACCCCCAGGGTTCAGGTGACACACACACAGGCACCCCCAGGGTTCAGTTGACACACACACAGGCACCCCCAGGGATCAGGTGACACACTCACAGGCACCCCCAGGGTTCAGGTGACACACTCACAGGCACCCCCAGGGATCAGGTGACACACACACAGGCACCCCCAGGGATCAGGTGACACACACACAGGCACCCCCAGGGATCAGGTGACACACACACAGGCACCCCCAGGGATCAGGTGACACACTCACAGGCACCCCCAGGGTTCAGGTGACACACACACAGGCACCCCCAGGGATCAGGTGACACACTCACAGGCACCCCCAGGGTTCAGGTGACACACACACAGAGGCACCCACAGGGATCAGGTGACACACACACAGGCACCCCCAGGGATCAGATGACACACACACACAGGCACCCCCAGGGATCAGGTGACACACACAGACACCCCCAGGGTTCAGGTGACATACTTGTGTCTCCTCTCTTTAAGGAACATGCTGTCTCTCCATCAGAGGAAACACACACCATTCCATGTATTCACACTACAGCCCCTAAAACATCCTTTCCACACACTCATACAGTACATACACTCCACCCCCATATGACAGAGAGCCTGTAGCAGGTGTTGAGGGGGGGTGTCTCCATCACATGTTGTATTCTTTCTCTCTTTCCATCTCTCCCCCTCCCCTCCCTCCCTCCCTTTCTACTTTCCATGTCTGAGTGTGTGTGTGTGTGTTTTTATTGCTCCCCCATATTGCCAGCTTTATTAATGATCCTAGCCCTGGCAGCTGCTGGTCATATTGTTTATTTGTCAGGTTAGCCTTCGCCCCACGGTGATGGATGGATACACGGTGAGACACGGTGAAGGTCTAACACCCCGACCATCCCCATCCACCAGGGTGTCAATTGTGTGTGTGTGTGTGTGTGTGTGTGTGTGTGTGTGTGTGTGTGTGTGTGCGTGTGTGTGTGTGTGTTTGTGAGAACAGAAGTCCCCACAAGAATAGTAAACTAATAAACATTTGACCATTTGGGGACATTTTGTTAGTCCCCACAAGGTCAAATGCTATTTCTAGGGGGTTAAGGTTAGAATTAGTGTTAGGTTTAGAATTAGGTTTAGGGTTAGGAACTAGGGTTCGTTTTGTGTTAGGGTTAGGAGCTAGGGTTAGGGAAAATAGGATTTTGAATTGGACTGAATTGTGTGTCCCCACAATGTTAGTTGTACAATACTGGGTGGGTGTGTGGGTGTGTGTGTGTGTGTGTGTGTGTGTGTGTGTGTGTGTGTGTGTGTGTGTGTGTGTGTGTGGTGTGTGTGTGTGTGTGTGTGTGTGTGTGTGTGTGTGTGTGTGTGTGTGGTGTGTGTGTGTGTGTGTGAGAGAGAGACAGACAGAGGGAGAGAAGGCGTAACCTGGTGCCCAGCTCTGCAGTGTTTATGCCGTCTTAATTGTCCCACCAGTGGTGTTATTGTAATCTGGAGTTCATTTGACACCGTTTGAGTCGCTGTGAAATCATTCACTGAATTAGATCTGGCTTTATGCTTTCCATATCCTCATCTACCACATGTGGTACCACTCAACTCTTTAGAAGTGTTATTCTTTTTATCGTCAATTTAGATTACGAGGTGACACCAAGAGGTTTGGAAAGGAGCAGACAAAATCTCTGGGTTGAAAAATGAAATGTAATTGAAGGGGCTTATTTCCTGTGTGAAAGTTGGCATGTTGTAGAATGCTTTGAAATATCATAGATACAGAAAATAGACAGATAGACAGATAGATAACATAGATAGATAGCATAGATAACAGATAACATAGATAGATAGATAACATAGATAGATAGATAACATAGACAACATAGATAGCTTTTCTCATTGATTAGTAGTCTGCTCCAGTAATACTCTACTTACTGTTCTGAGGTTCCATCTCCTGTTATTCCCAGGTAGTCATGGATGTTGCCTAGCTACATGCCAATCAGCCTCCTTGACAACTGGATGTAAGGTGGCCGTACACATCTCCTTTAACTGAGTCTACAAATGGTGCAAGCTCCACATTAGCAAATTATGTAACGTAGCTGTGACAAATGGCGTTAATTTGTGGTGGCATTGACATGAAGGATAATTATGCCTGTAGGAGTGTCCATAGAGTGGAGGTTATTCTGCATTTGGCCTTGTGTTTTTCTCTGTCGTTGGGGTGTGCAGAAATAGTCATCCTGCTTGTCCTTTAACGTGTCAGCTAAAGCATTTACAGTTTATTGGCAGCTTTACCATTTGGCAATTAGAAGCCGTGACAGTTTCCCCTTATAATTATCCATTTAGGACAGGGGTGAACCTTGCTCCATAATTAAATCAAGCTTTATTTCTACAGAACATTTCAGACATGGAATGCAACACAATGTGTTTCACAGAAAAAAACTAATAAAAACAATAAAAATAAAATCTGAAATATTTACTACACCCCAAACATAAGAGGATAAAAAAACAAATATTAACAATAAAAAATGAATGACTAAAAAGCACCCTGAGGAAAAGCAAAGATAAAAAGGTATTTTAAGATCTCTTTTAAATATGTCCACAGTTTTGGCCCCTCTCAGATTCTCTGGCAGGCTGTTCCAGAGGCTGGGGGCATAATAACTAAAGGCTGCCTCTCCATTCCTCTTGGTCCTAGGCTTTGGGATAGTTAAAAGGCCAGTGCCAGAGGACCTGAGGGACCTACTGGGTACATAACGTGTCTGACATGTATTGGGCTGCACACTCGTGGCTTGTTTTAAAACCAGAAGTTTTAAAACAAGTAAAATGAATTCTGTAAATTACAGGCAGTCAGTGCAGAGACCTTAAAACCGGTGTAATGTGTGCTCTCTGTCTGGTCTTGGTCAGTACCCGTGATAAAACATTCTGTATGTTTTGCAGTTGACCAATGGTAAATTCCATGAGGTTAAAAAATATCTAGTGATCTTAACCCCACCCAGTGATACACAGAAAACATGATCAAGCTGTGGAGATGAGGAGAGCACTAAAGATGCAAGACAGGGACAGAACTGATGTTAAATTGGCCTATTGAGCTGAAACAGACCAGACAGATAGGCAGACTGGACAGGACAGTGGGACAGGACAGACAGATAGGCAGACTGGACAGGACAGTGGGACCAGATAGGCAGACAGGACAGACAGACTAGACAGGACAGAGAGACAGGACAGACAGATAGGCAGACAGATAGGCAGACCGGACAGGACAAAAAGACAGGACAGACAGACCAGGCGAGACAAGACATGCAGATCAGACAGGACAAACAGACCAGACAGGACAGGCAGGCAGGCAGACAGACAGACAGACAGACAGACAGGACAGACCAGACATGACATGACATGACAGACAGACAGACAGACAGACAGACCGGACAGACAGGACAGACCAGACATGACAGACAGACCAGACAGGACAGGCAGGCAGACAGACAGCCAGGACAGACCAGACATGACAGACAGACCAGACAGGACAGGCAGGCAGACAGACAGCCAGGACAGACCAGACATGACAGACAGACCAGACAGGACAGACCAGACATGACAGACAGACCAGACCAGACAGACCAGACAGGGCAGGACAGACAGGCAGGCAGACAGGCAGACAGACAGGCAGGCAGGCAGGCAGGCAGGCAGGCAGGTAGGCAGGCAGGCAGGCAGACAGACAGATCAGACAGACCAGACGAGACAAGACAGGCAGATCAGACAGGACAAACAGACCAGACAGGACAAACAGACCAGACAGACCAGACAGACCAGACAGACAGACAGACAGACAGACAGACAGACAGACAGACAGACAGACAGACAGGCAGGCAGGCAGGCAGGCAGGCAGGCAGGCAGGCAGACAGACAGACAGACAGACAGACAGACAGACAGACAGACCAGACCAGACCAGACCAGACCGGACAGACCAGACATGACATGACAGACAGACCAGACAGACCATGAACAGCAGTACAGTCCAGAGCCCCCAAGCCTTAATTAATCCCATCTCTTCATGCTGATTAATTCAATTGGTCTTGTATTTTATTACCGTGTATTAATTACAAATATTAATGATCTCAGCAGGACATAATGTCAGCCATATGGGAGGGCAGTATGGCTGTGTTGTCTGGAGAGGCTTTAGCCAACCGCCATGCCAACCGTGAGGTCATGAGGGCGCAGTGGGAAAAGCAGGAGATTTGGCACCTGGCCCATGGAAGAATACTTTTAGTCCTGCGTCATGGTCTGATTTAGTGGGTTAGGCCTATGAGAGAATGCCAGGGGAAACACACCACACCCGGACTGATCCACTGTATGAAGACTATGTTAAACATTTTATTCTGTACGTAAATCATCTTGTATCAAGCCTGATTCTCAGGCATTCCAGACCATGGAGACCGCGGCCATGTTTTAATGGCACGTGTTCATTCTGTGGATTTTAGTTTTGGCCCATGACAGCCGAAGGCGCCAGAGTATTATGTCCCTGGACACACACACACACACACACACACACACACACACACACCGACCGATCCCTCAGCAGCTGCTGCGGTTGACACGGTGGGTGTCATCTCTGCTTGGCCCGGGAGTTAACGTGGGCCACTGGATATCAGATAACGCGTCACCTCTGGTCCTCTGGGCTCTGATGACAAAAGATATGCGTCTCTCTCTCTGTGGTAGCTACTTAACTGAGGATGATAGACCTACAGTTGGTTATCTAGCCTCTCTCTCCTCTCTGTGGACGCTACTTAACTGAGGATGATAGACCTACAGTTGGTTATCTAGCCTCTCTCTCTCTCTGTGGACGCTACTTAACTGAGGATGATAGACCTACAGTTGGTTATCTAGCCTCTCTCTCTCTCTGTGGACGCTACTTAACTGAGGATGATAGACCTACAGTTGGTTATCTAGCCTCTCTCCTCTCTGTGGACGCTACTTAACTGAGGATGAGAGACCTACAGTTGGTTATCTAGCCTCTCTCTCTCTCCTCTCTGTGGACGCTACTTAACTGAGGATGAGAGACCTACAGTTGGTTATCTAGCCTCTCTCTCTCTCCTCTCTGTGGACGCTACTTAACTGAGGATGAGAGACCTACAGTTGGTTATCTAGCCTCTCTCTCTCTCTCTCTGTGGACGCTACTTAACTGAGGATGATAGACCTACAGTTGGTTATCTAGCCTCTCTCTCTCTCTCTCTGTGGACGCTACTTAACTGAGGATGATAGACCTACAGTTGGTTATCTAGCCTCTCTCTCTCTCTCTCTGTGGACGCTACTTAACTGAGGATGAGAGACCTACAGTTGGTTATCTAGCCTCTCTCTCTCTCCTCTCTGTGGACGCTACTTAACTGAGGATGATAGACCTACAGTTGGTTATCTAGCCTCTCTCTCTCTCTCTCTGTGGACGCTACTTAACTGAGGATGATAGACCTACAGTTGGTTATCTAGCCTCTCTCTCTCCTCTCTGTGGTAGCTACTTAACTGAGGATGAGAGACCTACAGTTGGTTATCTAGCCTCTCTCCTCTCTGTGGACGCTACTTAACTGAGGATGAGAGACCTACAGTTGGTTATCTAGCCTCTCTCTCTCTGTGGACGCTACTTAACTGAGGATGATAGACCTACAGTTGGTTATCTAGCCTCTCTCCTCTCTGTGGACGCTACTTAACTGAGGATGAGAGACCTACAGTTGGTTATCTAGCCTCTCTCTCTCTCCTCTCTGTGGACGCTACTTAACTGAGGATGATAGACCTACAGTTGGTTATCTAGCCTCTCTCTCCTCTCTGTGGACGCTACTTAACTGAGGATGATAGACCTACAGTTGGTTATCTAGCCTCTCTCTCTCTCTGTGGACGCTACTTAACTGAGGATGAGAGACCTACAGTTGGTTATCTAGCCTCTCTCTCTCTGTGGACACTACTTAACTGAGGATGATAGACCTACAGTTGGTTATCTAGCCTCTCTCTCTCTCTGTGGTAGCTACTTAACTGAGGATGAGAGACCTACAGTTGGTTATCTAGCCTCTCTCTCTCTCTGTGGACGCTACTTAACTGAGGATGAGAGACCTACAGTTGGTTATCTAGCCTCTCTCCTCTCTGTGGACGCTACTTAACTGAGGATGATAGACCTACAGTTGGTTATCTAGCCTCTCTCTCTCTGTGGACGCTACTTAACTGAGGATGATAGACCTACAGTTGGTTATCTAGCCTCTCTCTCTCTCTGTGGACGCTACTTAACTGAGGATGATAGACCTACAGTTGGTTATCTAGCCTCTCTCTCTCTGTGGACGCTACTTAACTGAGGATGAGAGACCTACAGTGGGTTATCTAGCCTCTCTCTCTCCTCTCTGTGGACGCTACTTAACTGAGGATGATAGACCTACAGTTGGTTATCTAGCCTCTCTCCTCTCTGTGGACGCTACTTAACTGAGGATGATAGACCTACAGTTGGTTATCTAGCCTCTCTCTCTCTCTGTGGACGCTACTTAACTGAGGATGATAGACCTACAGTTGGTTATCTAGCCTCTCTCTCTCTCTGTGGACGCTACTTAACTGAGGATGATAGACCTACAGTTGGTTATCTAGCCTCTCTCTCCTCTCTGTGGACGCTACTTAACTGAGGATGAGAGACCTACAGTTGGTTATCTAGCCTCTCTCCTCTCTGTGGACGCTACTTAACTGAGGATGATAGACCTACAGTTGGTTATCTAGCCTCTCTCTCCTCTCTGTGGACGCTACTTAACTGAGGATGAGAGACCTACAGTTGGTTATCTAGCCTCTCTCCTCTCTGTGGTGGCTACTTAGCTGAGGATGATAGACCTACAGTTGGTTATCTAGCCTCTCTCCTCTCTGTGGACGCTACTTAACTGAGGATGAGAGACCTACAGTTGGTTATCTAGCCTCTCTCCTCTCTGTGGACGCTACTTAACTGAGGATGATAGACCTACAGTTGGTTATCTAGCCTCTCTCCTCTCTGTGGACTCTACTTAACTGAGGATGAGAGACCTACAGTTGGTTATCTAGCCTCTCTCTCTCTGTGGTAGCTACTTAACTGAGGATGAGAGACCTACAGTTGGTTATCTAGCCTCTCTCTCTCTGTGGTAGCTACTTAACTGAGGATGAGAGACCTACAGTTGGTTATCTAGCCTCTCTCCTCTCTGTGGACGCTACTTAACTGAGGATGATAGACCTACAGTTGGTTATCTAGCCTCTCTCTCTCTGTGGTAGCTACTTAACTGAGGATGAGAGACCTACAGTTGGTTATCTAGCCTCTCTCCTCTCTGTGGACGCTACTTAACTGAGGATGATAGACCTACAGTTGGTTATCTAGCCTCTCTCCTCTCTGTGGACGCTACTTAACTAAGGATGAGAGACCTACAGTTGGTTATCTAGCCTCTCTCCTCTCTGTGGACGCTACTTAACTGAGGATGAGAGACCTACAGTTGGTTATCTAGCCTCTTTCCTCTCTGTGGACGCTACTTAACTGAGGATGAGAGACCTACAGTTGGTTATCTAGCCTCTCTCCTCTCTGTGGACGCTACTTAACTGAGGATGAGAGACCTACAGTTGGTTATCTAGCCTCTCTCCTCTCTGTGGACGCTACTTAACTGAGGATGATAGACCTACAGTTGGTTATCTAGCCTCTCTCCTCTTTGTGGACGCTACTTAACTGAGGATGAGAGACCTACAGTTGGTTATCTAGCCTCTCTCCTCTTTGTGGACGCTACTTAACTGAGGATGAGAGACCTACAGTTGGTTATCTAGCCTCTCTCCTCTCTGTGGACGCTACTTAACTGAGGATGAGAGACCTACAGTTGGTTATCTAGCCTCTCTCCTCTCTGTGGACGCTACTTAACTGAGGATGATAGACCTACAGTTGGTTATCTAGCCTCTCTCCTCTCTGTGGACGCTACTTAACTGAGGATGAGAGACCTACAGTTGGTTATCTAGCCTCTCTCTCTCTCTGTGGACGCTACTTAACTGAGGATGAGAGACCTACAGTTGGTTATCTAGCCTCTCTCTCTCTCCTCTCTGTGGACGCTACTTAACTGAGGATGATAGACCTACAGTTGGTTATCTAGCCTCTCTCTCTCTATGGACGCTACTTAACTGAGGATGAGAGACCTACAGTTGGTTATCTAGCCTCTCTCTCCTCTCTGTGGACGCTACTTAACTGAGGATGATAGACCTACAGTTGGTTATCTAGCCTCTCTCTCTCTCTGTGGACGCTACTTAACTGAGGATGATAGACCTACAGTTGGTTATCTAGCCTCTCTCTCTCTGTGGACGCTACTTAACTGAGGATGAGAGACCTACAGTTGGTTATCTAGCCTCTCTCCTCTCTGTGGTAGCTACTTAACTGAGGATGATAGACCTACAGTTGGTTATCTAGCCTCTCTCTCTCTCCTCTCTGTGGACGCTACTTAACTGAGGATGAGAGACCTACAGTTGGTTATCTAGCCTCTCTCCTCTCTGTGGTTGCTACTTAACTGAGGATGAGAGACCTACAGTTGGTTATCTAGCCTCTCTCTCTCTCCTCTCTGTGGACGCTACTTAACTGAGGATGAGAGACCTACAGTTGGTTATCTAGCCTCTCTCTCTCTCCTCTCTGTGGTAGCTACTTAACTGAGGATGAGAGACCTACAGTTGGTTATCTAGCCTCTCTCCTCTCTGTGGACGCTACTTAACTGAGGATGAGAGACCTACAGTTGGTTATCTAGCCTCTCTCTCTCTCCTCTCTGTGGACGCTACTTAACTGAGGATGAGAGACCTACAGTTGGTTATCTAGCCTCTCTCTCTCTCTGTGGACGCTACTTAACTGAGGATGAGAGACCTACAGTTGGTTATCTAGCCTCTCTCCTCTCTGTGGACGCTACTTAACTGAGGATGATAGACCTACAGTTGGTTATCTAGCCTCTCTCCTCTCTGTGGTCGCTACTTAACTGAGGATGATAGACCTACAGTTGGTTATCTAGCCTCTCTCTCTCTCTGTGGACGCTACTTAACTGAGGATGAGAGACCTACAGTTGGTTATCTAGCCTCTCTCTCTCTCTGTGGATGCTACTTAACTGAGGATGATAGACCTACAGTTGGTTATCTAGCCTCTCTCCTCTCTGTGGACGCTACTTAACTGAGGATGAGAGACCTACAGTTGGTTATCTAGCCTCTCTCCTCTCTGTGGACGCTACTTAACTAAGGATGAGAGACCTACAGTTGGTTATCTAGCCTCTCTCTCTCTCCTCTCTGTGGACGCTACTTAACTGAGGATGAGAGACCTACAGTTGGTTATCTAGCCTCTCTCTCTCTCTCTCTGTGGACGCTACTTAACTGAGGATGATAGACCTACAGTTGGTTATCTAGCCTCTCTCTCTCTCTCTCTGTGGACGCTACTTAACTGAGGATGATAGACCTACAGTTGGTTATCTAGCCTCTCTCTCTCTCTCTCTGTGGACGCTACTTAACTGAGGATGAGAGACCTACAGTTGGTTATCTAGCCTCTCTCTCTCTCCTCTCTGTGGACGCTACTTAACTGAGGATGATAGACCTACAGTTGGTTATCTAGCCTCTCTCTCTCTCTCTCTGTGGACGCTACTTAACTGAGGATGATAGACCTACAGTTGGTTATCTAGCCTCTCTCTCCTCTCTGTGGTAGCTACTTAACTGAGGATGAGAGACCTACAGTTGGTTATCTAGCCTCTCTCCTCTCTGTGGACGCTACTTAACTGAGGATGAGAGACCTACAGTTGGTTATCTAGCCTCTCTCTCTCTGTGGACGCTACTTAACTGAGGATGATAGACCTACAGTTGGTTATCTAGCCTCTCTCCTCTCTGTGGACGCTACTTACCTGAGGATGAGAGACCTACAGTTGGTTATCTAGCCTCTCTCTCTCTCCTCTCTGTGGACGCTACTTAACTGAGGATGATAGACCTACAGTTGGTTATCTAGCCTCTCTCTCCTCTCTGTGGACGCTACTTAACTGAGGATGATAGACCTACAGTTGGTTATCTAGCCTCTCTCTCTCTCTGTGGACGCTACTTAACTGAGGATGAGAGACCTACAGTTGGTTATCTAGCCTCTCTCTCTCTGTGGACGCTACTTAACTGAGGATGATAGACCTACAGTTGGTTATCTAGCCTCTCTCTCTCTGTGGCTACTTAACTGAGGATGATAGACCTACAGTTGGTTATCTAGCCTCTCTGTCTCTCTCTCTATGGTAGCTACTTAACTGAGGATGAGAGACCTACAGTTGGTTATCTAGCCTCTCTCTCTCTCTGTGGACGCTACTTAACTGAGGATGAGAGACCTACAGTTGGTTATCTAGCCTCTCTCCTCTCTGTGGACGCTACTTAACTGAGGATGATAGACCTACAGTTGGTTATCTAGCCTCTCTCCTCTCTGTGGACGCTACTTAACTGAGGATGATAGACCTACAGTTGGTTATCTAGCCTCTCTCTCTCTCTGTGGACGCTACTTAACTGAGGATGATAGACCTACAGTTGGTTATCTAGCCTCTCTCTCTCTGTGGACGCTACTTAACTGAGGATGAGAGACCTACAGTTGGTTATCTAGCCTCTCTCTCTCCTCTCTGTGGACGCTACTTAACTGAGGATGATAGACCTACAGTTGGTTATCTAGCCTCTCTCCTCTCTGTGGACGCTACTTAACTGAGGATGATAGACCTACAGTTGGTTATCTAGCCTCTCTCTCTCTCTGTGGACGCTACTTAACTGAGGATGATAGACCTACAGTTGGTTATCTAGCCTCTCTCTCTCTCTGTGGACGCTACTTAACTGAGGATGATAGACCTACAGTTGGTTATCTAGCCTCTCTCCTCTCTGTGGACGCTACTTAACTGAGGATGAGAGACCTACAGTTGGTTATCTAGCCTCTCTCCTCTCTGTGGACGCTACTTAACTGAGGATGAGAGACCTACAGTTGGTTATCTAGCCTCTCTCCTCTCTGTGGTAGCTACTTAACTGAGGATGAGAGACCTACAGTGGTATCTAGCCTCTCTCGCTCTCTGTGGACGCTACTTAACTGAGGATGATAGACCTACAGTGGTTATCTAGCCTCTCTCCTCTCTGTGGACGCTACTTAACTGAGGATGAGAGACCTACAGTTGGTTATCTAGCCTCTCTCCTCTCTGTGGACGCTACTTAACTGAGGATGAGAGACCTACAGTTGGTTATCTAGCCTCTCTCCTCTCTGTGGACGCTACTTAACTGAGGATGATAGACCTACAGTTGGTTATCTAGCCTCTCTCCTCTCTGTGGACGCTACTTAACTGAGGATGAGAGACCTACAGTTGGTTATCTAGCCTCTCTCCTCTCTGTGGTAGCTACTTAACTGAGGATGAGAGACCTACAGTTGGTTATCTAGCCTCTCTCTCTCTGTGGTAGCTACTTAACTGAGGATGAGAGACCTACAGTTGGTTATCTAGCCTCTCTCCTCTCTGTGGACGCTACTTAACTGAGGATGATAGACCTACAGTTGGTTATCTAGCCTCTCTCTCTCTGTGGTAGCTACTTAACTGAGGATGAGAGACCTACAGTTGGTTATCTAGCCTCTCTCCTCTCTGTGGACTCTACTTAACTGAGGATGAGAGACCTACAGTTGGTTATCTAGCCTCTCTCTCTCTGTGGTAGCTACTTAACTGAGGATGAGAGACCTACAGTTGGTTATCTAGCCTCTCTCTCTCTGTGGTAGCTACTTAACTGAGGATGAGAGACCTACAGTTGGTTATCTAGCCTCTCTCCTCTCTGTGGACTCTACTTAACTGAGGATGAGAGACCTACAGTTGGTTATCTAGCCTCTCTCTCTCTGTGGTAGCTACTTAACTGAGGATGAGAGACCTACAGTTGGTTATCTAGCCTCTCTCCTCTCTGTGGACGCTACTTAACTGAGGATGAGAGACCTACAGTTGGTTATCTAGCCTCTCTCTCCTCTCTGTGGTAGCTACTTAACTGAGGATGATAGACCTACAGTTGGTTATCTAGCCTCTCTCCTCTCTGTGGACGCTACTTAACTGAGGATGATAGACCTACAGTTGGTTATCTAGCCTCTCTCCTCTCTGTGGACGCTACTTAACTGAGGATGATAGACCTACAGTTGGTTATCTAGCCTCTCTCCTCTCTGTGGACGCTACTTAACTGAGGATGATAGACCTACAGTGGTTATCTAGCCTCTCTCTCTCTCTGTGGTACGCTACTTAACTGAGGATGAGAGACCTACAGTTGGTTATCTAGCCTCTCTCCTCTCTGTGGACGCTACTTAACTGAGGATGAGAGACCTACAGTTGGTTATCTAGCCTCTCTCCTCTCTGTGGACGCTACTTAACTGAGGATGAGAGACCTACAGTTGGTTATCTAGCCTCTCTCTCTCTGTGGTAGCTACTTAACTGAGGATGAGAGACCTACAGTTGGTTATCTAGCCTCTCTCCTCTCTGTGGACGCTACTTAACTGAGGATGATAGACCTACAGTTGGTTATCTAGCCTCTCTCCTCTCTGTGGACGCTACTTAACTGAGGATGAGAGACCTACAGTTGGTTATCTAGCCTCTCTCCTCTCTGTGGACGCTACTTAACTGAGGATGAGAGACCTACAGTTGGTTATCTAGCCTCTTCCTCTCTGTGGACGCTACTTAACTGAGGATGAGAGACCTACAGTTGGTTATCTAGCCTCTCTCCTCTCTGTGGACGCTACTTAACTGAGGATGAGAGACCTACAGTTGGTTATCTAGCCTCTCTCCTCTCTGTGGACGCTACTTAACTGAGGATGATAGACCTACAGTTGGTTATCTAGCCTCTCTCCTCTTTGTGGACGCTACTTAACTGAGGATGAGAGACCTACAGTTGGTTATCTAGCCTCTCTCCTCTCTTGTGGACGCTACTTAACTGAGGATGAGAGACCTACAGTTGGTTATCTAGCCTCTCTCCTCTCTGTGGACGCTACTTAACTGAGGATGAGAGACCTACAGTTGGTTATCTAGCCTCTCTCCTCTCTGTGGACGCTACTTAACTGAGGATGATAGACCTACAGTTGGTTATCTAGCCTCTCTCCTCTCTGTGGACGCTACTTAACTGAGGATGAGAGACCTACAGTTGGTTATCTAGCCTCTCTCTCTCTCTGTGGACGCTACTTAACTGAGGATGAGAGACCTACAGTTGGTTATCTAGCCTCTCTCCTCTCTGTGGACGCTACTTAACTGAGGATGAGAGACCTACAGTTGGTTATCTAGCCTCTCTCCTCTCTGTGGACGCTACTTAACTGAGGATGAGAGACCTACAGTTGGTTATCTAGCCTCTCTCCTCTCTGTGGACGCTACTTAACTGAGGATGAGAGACCTACAGTTGGTTATCTAGCCTCTCTCCTCTCTGTGGACGCTACTTAACTGAGGATGATAGACCTACAGTTGGTTATCTAGCCTCTCTCTCCTCTCTGTGGACGCTACTTAACTGAGGATGAGAGACCTACAGTTGGTTATCTAGCCTCTCTCTCTCTGTGGACGCTACTTAACTGAGGATGAGAGACCTACAGTTGGTTATCTAGCCTCTCTCCTCTCTGTGGACGCTACTTAACTGAGGATGATAGACCTACAGTTGGTTATCTAGCCTCTCTCTCTCTCTGTGGACGCTACTTAACTGAGGATGAGAGACCTACAGTTGGTTATCTAGCCTCTCTCTCTCTGTGGACGCTACTTAACTGAGGATGAGAGACCTACAGTTGGTTATCTAGCCTCTCTCTCTCTCTCTGTGGACGCTACTTAACTGAGGATGATAGACCTACAGTTGGTTATCTAGCCTCTCTCTCTCTCTGTGGTGCTACTTAACTGAGGATGAGAGACCTACAGTGGTTATCTAGCCTCTCTCTCTCTCTGTGGACGCTACTTAACTGAGGATGAGAGACCTACAGTTGGTTATCTAGCCTCTCATCCTCTCTCTGTGGACGCTACTTAACTGAGGATGATAGACCTACAGTTGGTTTATCTAGCCTCTCTCCTCTCTGTGGACGCTACTTAACTGAGGATGAGAGACCTACAGTTGGTTATCTAGCCTCTCGCTCATCCTGTGGACGCTACTTAACTGAGGATGAGAGACCTACAGTTGGTTATCTAGCCTCTCTCCTCTCTGTGGAACGCTACTTAACTGAGGATGATAGACCTACGTTGGTTATCTTAGCCTCTTCCTCTCTGTGGTCGCTACTTAACGGAGGATGATAGACCTACAGTTGGTTATCTAGCCTCTCTCTCTCTCTGTGGACGCTACTTAACTGAGGAGTGAGAGACCTACAGTTTGTTATTCTAGCCCTCTCTCTCTCTTGGACGCTACTTAACTGAGGATGATAACATACAGTTGGTTATCTAGCCTCTCTCCCTCTGTGGACGCTACTTAACTGAGGATGAGAGACCTACAGTTTGGTTATCTAGCCTCTCTCCTCTCTGTGACGCTACCTTACTAAGGATGAGAGACATACGTTTGGTATCTAGCCTCTCTCTCTCTCCTCTCGTGGACCGCTAACTTAACTGAGGATGAGAGACCTACAGTTGGTTATCTAGCCTCTCTCTCTCTCTGTGGACGCTACTTAACTGAGGATGAGAGACCTACAGTTGGTTATCTAGCCTCTCTCCTCTCTGTGGACGCTACTTAACTGAGGATGATAGACCTACAGTTGGTTATCTAGCCTCTCTCCTCTCTGTGGTCGCTACTTAACTGAGGATGATAGACCTACATTGGTTATCTAGCCTCTCTTCCTCTCTCTGTGACGCTACTTAACTGAGGATGAGAGAGACCTACAGTTGGTTATCTAGCCTCTCTCTCTCCTCTGTGGGACGCTACTTAACTGAGGATGATAGACCTACAGTTGGTTATTCTAGCCTCTCTCCTCTCTGTGGACGCTACTTAACTGAGGATGAGAGACCTACAGTTGGTTATCTAGCCTCTCTCCTCTCTGGGACGTCTACTTAACTAAGGATGAGAGACCTACAGTTGGGTTATCTAGCCTCTCTCCTCTCTGGGGTCGCTACTTAACTGAGGATGATAGACCTACAGTTGGTTTTCTCTATCCCTCTCTCCTCTCTGTGACCTACTTAACTGAGGAGATAGACCACATTGTTTATCTTAGCCGCTCTCCTCTCTTGGACGCTACTTAACTGAGGATGAAGAGACCTACAGTTGGTATCTAGCCTCGCTCCCTCTGTGGGACGGCTACTAACTGAGGATGATACTACGTTGGTTTCTAGCCTCTCTCCTCTCGTGGACGCTACGTAACTGAGGATGAGAGACCTACAGTTGGTTATCTAGCCTCTCTCCTCTCTGTGGTCCTACTTAACTGAGATGAGAGACCTACAGTTGGTTATCTAGCCTCTCTCTCCTCTCTGTGGACGCTACTTAACTGGAGGATGATAACCTACAGTTGGTTATCAGCTCTCTCTCCCTCTCTGTGGACGCTACTTAACTGAGGATGAGAGACCTACAGTTGGTTATCTAAGCCTCTCTCTCTCCTCTGTGGACGCTACTTAACTGAGGATGAT
>NW_021822489.1:0-25475 GCF_901001165.1 Salmo trutta
TCCTATGTTGAACATAATAAACGGCTCTCTATCCACCGGATGTGTACCAAGCTCACTAAAAGTGGCAGTAATAAAGCCTCTCTTGAAAAAGCCGAATCTTGACCCAGAAATTATAAAAAACTATCGGCCTATATCGAATCTTCCATTCCTCTCAAAAATTTTAGAAAAAGTTGTTGCGCAGCAACTCACTGCCTTCCTGAAGACAAACAATGTATACGAAACGCTTCAGTCTGGTTTTAGACCCCATCGTAGCACTGAGACTGCACTTGTGAAGGTGGTAAATGACCTTTTAATGACGTCAGACCGAGGCTCTGCATCTGTCCTCATGCTCCTAGATCTTAGTGCCGCTTTTGATACCATCGATCACCACATTCTTTTGGAGAGATTGGAAACCCAAATTGGTCTACATGGACAAGTTCTGGCCTGGTTTAGATCTTATCTGTCGGAAAGATATCAGTTTGTCTCTGTGAATGGTTCGTCCTCTGACAAATCAATTGTAAATTTCGGTGTTCCTCAAGGTTCCGTTCTAGGACCACTATTGTTTTCACTATATATTTTACCTCTTGGGGATGTCATTCGAAAACATAATGTTAAATTTCACTGCTATGCGGACGACACACAGCTGTACATTTCAATGAAACATGGTGAAGCCCCAAAATTGCTCTCGCTAGAAGCCTGTGTTTCAGACATAAGGAAGTGGATGGCTGCAAATTTTCTACTTTTAAACTCGGACAAAACAGAGATGCTTGTCCTAGGTCCCAAGAAACAAAGAGATCTTCTGTTGAATCTGACAATTAATCTGGATGGTTGTACAGTCGTCTCAAATAAAACTGTGAAGGACCTCGGCGTTACTCTGGACCCTGATCTCTCTTTTGAAGAACATATCAAGACTGCTTCAAGGACAGCTTTTTTCCATCTACGTAACATTGCAAAAATCAGAAACTTTCTGTCCAAAAATGACGCAGAAAAATTAATCCATGCTTTTGTTACTTCTAGGCTCGACTACTGCAATGCTCTACTTTCCGGCTACCCGGATAAAGCACTAAACAAACTTCAGTTAGTGCTAAATACGGCTGCTAGAATCCTGACTAGAACCAAAAAATTTGATCATATTACTCCAGTGCTAGCTTCCCTACACTGGCTTCCTGTTAAGGCAAGGGCTGATTTCAAGGTTTTACTGCTAACCTACAAAGCATTACATGGGCTTGCTCCTACCTATCTTTCCGATTTGGTCCTGCCGTACATACCTACACGTACGCTACGGTCACAAGACGCAGGCCTCCTAATTGTCCCTAGAATTTCTAAGCAAACGGCTGGAGGTAGGGCTTTCTCCTATAGAGCTCCATTTTTATGGAATGGTCTGCCTACCCATGTGAGAGACGCAGACTCAGTCTCAACCTTTAAGTCTTTACTGAAGACTTATCTCTTCAGTAGGTCCTATGATTAAGTATAGTCTGGCCCAGGAGTGTGAAGGTGAACGGAAAGGCTGGAGCAACGAACCGCCCTTGCTGTCTCTGCCTTGTCGGTTCCCCTCTTCCCACTGGGATTCTCTGCCTCTAACCCTTTTACAGGGGCTGAGTCACTGACTTACTGGTGTTCTTCCATGCCGTCCATGGGAGGGGTGCGTCACTTGAGTAGGTTGAGCCACTGACGCGGTCTTCCTGTCTGGGTTGGCGCCCCCCCCTTGGGTTGTGCCGTGGCGGACATCTTTGTGGGCTATACTCGGCCTTGTCTTCGGACGGTAAGTTGGTGGTTGTAGATATCCCTCTAGTGGTGTGGGGGGCTGTGCTTTGGCAAAGTGGGTGGGGTTATATCCTGCCTGTTTGGCCCTGTCCGGGGGTATCATCGGATGGGGCCACAGTGTCTTCTGATCCCTCCTGTCTCAGCCTCCAGTATTTATGCTGCAGTAGTTTATGTGTCGGGGGGCTAGGGTCAGTCTGTTACATCTGGAGTATTCTCTTGTCTTATCCGGTGTCCTGTGTGAATGTAAATATGCTCTCTCTAATTCTCTCTTTCTTTCTTTCTTTCTTTCTCTCGGAGGACCTGAGCCCTAGGACTACCTGGCATGATGACTCCTTGCTGTCCCCAGTCCACCTGGCCATGCTGCTGCTCCAGTTTCAACTGTTCTGCCTGCGGCTACGGAACCCTGACCTGTTCACCGGACGTGCTTGTTGCACCCTCGACAATTACTATGATTATTATTATTTGACCATGCTGGTCATTTACGAACATTTTAACATCTTGACTATGTTCTGTTATAATATCCACCCGGCACAGCCAGAAGAGGACTGGCCACCCCTCATAGCCTGGTTCCTCTCTAGGTTTCTTCCTAGGTTTTTGGCCTTTCTCAGGAGTTTTTCCTAGGGAGTTTTTCCCAGCCACCGTGCTTCTTTCACATGCATTGCTTGCTGTTTGGGGTTTTAGGCTGGGTTTCTGTACAGCACTTTGAGATTTCAGCTGATGTACGAAGGGCTATATAAATAAATTTGATTTGATTTGAATAGCCACGTGTGTTCACTTCCTCAAATAGTTTGGAAAAAACATCCTTTCCATTTTATTCAGCTTTCTTCAATTGTATTTTTCATACTATAAATAATATAAAAATAATTCCACGGAACTTATGAGCAAATCGTGTCTGCTAAATGAACTAGTGTAGCCCCACAGCCATACGGCAAAGCCAGATCAGGACCTAACATAAGGACAACTCTTATTCTGTTCTTCTGAAATAGACTACATTTTCTTCATATCCTGTTTCTTTAGACCTGTCTAAAATAAATCATGGATGTATTGTGAAGGTGTAGGCTGTATTACAAGGATTTATTAGATGTTCCAAAGGTCAGCATCAGTTTGAGGAAGTTATTTTTGTACTTGTCGCGTGTCGTTTTATTTTTAATATCCAAGGGGTACTGTAAAGTACTGTGATGACATCTGCACAGGGGGAAGCCATGGTGCAGGGAGCTTCAAAGGCCTCTGCATTTGGGGGGGGCAGTGAAACGCGTTTGTCTCTCTCTCTCTCTCTCTCTGTGTCTCTGTCTCTCTCTGTGTCTCTGTCTCTCTGTGTCTCTGTCTCTCTCTGTCTCTCTCTCTGTCTCTCTCTGTGTCTCTGTCTCTCTCTGTGTCTCTCTCTCTGTGTCTGTCTCTCTGTGTCTCTCTCTCACTGTCTCTCTCTGTGTCTCTGTCTCTCTCTGTGTCTCTCTCTCTCTCTCTCTCTCTCTCTCTTCCTCTGTCCCTCTCGCCCTCTGTCTCTCTTTGTCTCTCTCTGTCTCTCTGTCTCACTCTCTCTGTGTCTCTGTCTCTCTCTGTCTCTCTCTCTCTCTCTCTCTTCCTCTCTCTCTCTCCCTCTCTCTGTCTCTCTCTCTGTCTCACTCTCTCTGTCTCTCTGTCTCACTCTCTCTGTCTCTCTGTCTCTCTCTATCTCACTCTCTCTGTCTCTCTGTCTCACTATCTCTCTCTGTCTCTCTCTCTCTCTCTCTCTCTCTCTCTCTCTCTACCCACCTCTTCCCTTCCATCTCTTCCACTCCATCCCTCTATTGTTGACCTCTCCCTGTCAACTATATGACTTATTCATTATAACTCCTGTCTTTATGCTGTTTGACCATACATTTTTCATAAGCCATCTTTATGTACACACACACATGCACTAATTCACTCACACAAACACACACGTTATTTCATGGCTGGTCAGCTCTCAGCAGGATATAATCACATCAGCACTAAAGGCCTGAATGGAGGGAGGGAAGGAGATGGAGAGAGGAAGGAGAGGGAGATAGGGAAGGTGAGAGAGGGAGGAAGACAGGGAGAGGGAGAGAGGGAGGAAGACAGGGAGAGGGAGAGAGAGCTGAGGGTTATATCATATGTTGGTTGTTGCTGAGAGCGGATTGGTATGTCCTGTGTGTGTCAATAGGACGCAGTGTTTTTTTGATTATTGACATTGTTTTGTATTATTCTGTTCTTGTTCCCGGGGGGAAGGGGAAGGCACCTAGGGAGTGCTTAGGCAAGAGGCCTGCGGGCATACATTACCCGTAGTATTTACTGTCTATACACACTAGGTAAGACCTGGGCGGACCACCCCCTGTATTTTGGTTAGTGCACCAGGTGGTGCTAAGTTAGGTAAGTAGTGGGTAGGTCACCAGGTGGTGCTAGTTAGGTCAGTAGTGGGTAGGCAGGTAAGACCTGGGCGGACCACCCCCTTTATTTTGGTTAGTGCACCAGGTGGTGCTAAGTTAGGTAAGTTGTGGGTAGGTCACCAGGTGGTGCTAAGTTAGGTCAGTAGTGGGTAGGCAGGTAAGACCTGGGCGGACCACCCCCTGTATTTTGGTTAGTGCACCAGGTGGTGCTAAGTTAGGTAAGTTGTGGGTAGGTCACCAGGTGGTGCTAAGTTAGGTCAGTAGTGGGTAGGCAGGTAAGACCTGGGCGGACCACCCCCTGTATTTTGGTTAGTGCACCAGGTGGTGCTAAGTTAGGTCAGTAGTGGGTAGGCAGGTAAGGTAGGAGAGGGGGCTTTGATATTTACTTTCTTTGCTTTGGTTCCATCCAGCCCCTTTTCCCCAAATTTACCGTGTGAAGGAATAAAGTCCCTGTAAATGATCAATTCTCTGCCTTTTGTCATCCTGACTCGCACCTACAGTCCCATACCTCTATACCTCCACCTACAGTCCCGTACCTCTATACCTCCACCTACAGTCCCATACCTCTTTACCTCCACCTACAGTCCCATACCTTTATACCTCCACCTACAGTCCCATACCTCTATACTTCCACCTCCAGTCCCATACCTCTATACCTCCACCTACAGTCCCATACCTCTTTACCTCTACCTACAGTCCCATACCTCTATACCTCCACCTACAGTCCCATACCTCTATACCTCCACCTACAGTCCCGTACCTCTATACCTCCACCTACAGTCCCATACCTCTATACCTCCACCTACAGTCCCGTACCTCTATACCTCCACCTACAGTCCCATACCTCTATACCTCCACCTAAAGTCCCATACCTCTATACCTCCACCTACAGTCCCATACCTCTTTACCTCCACCTACAGTCCCATACCTCTATACCTCCACCTAAAGTCCCATACCTCTATACCTCCATCTACAGTCCCACACCTCTTTCACTACACCTACAGTCCCATACCTCTATACCTCCACCTACAGTCCCATACCTCTATACCTCCACCTAAAGTCCCATACCTCTATACCTCCATCTACAGTCCCATACCTCTTTACCTCCACCTACAGTCCCATACCTCTTTACCTCCACCTACAGTCCCATACCTCTATACCTCCACCTACAGTCCCGTACCTCTATACCTCCACCTACAGTCCCATACCTCTATACCTCCACCTAAAGTCCCATACCTCTATACCTCCACCTACAGTCCCATACCTCTTTACCTCCACCTACAGTCCCATACCTCTATACCTCCACCTAAAGTCCCATACCTCTATACCTCCACCTACAGTCCCATACCTCTATACCTCCAGTCCCATACCTCTATACCTCCACCTACAGTCCCATACCTCTATACCTCCACCTAAAGTCCCATACCTCTATACCTCCATCTACAGTCCCACACCTCTTTCACTACACCTACAGTCCCATACCTCTATACCTCCACCTACAGTCCCATACCTCTATACCTCCACCTAAAGTCCCATACCTCTATACCTCCATCTACAGTCCCATACCTCTTTCACTCCACCTACAGTCCCATACCTCTATACCTCCACCTACAGTCCCATACCTCTATACCTCCACCTAAAGTCCCATACCTCTATACCTCCACCTACAGTCCCATACCTCTATACCTCCACCTACAGTCCCATACCTCTATACCTCCATCTACAGTCCCGTACCTCTTTACCTCCACCTACAGTCCCATACCTCTATACCTCCACCTACAGTCCCATACCTCTATACCTCCACCTACAGTCCCATACCTCTATACCTCCATCTACAGTCCCGTACCTCTTTACCTCCACCTACAGTCCCATACCTCTATACCTCCATCTACAGTCCCGTACCTCTATACCTCCACCTACAGTCCCATACCTCTATACCTCCACCTACAGTCCCATACCTCTATACCTCCACCTACAGTCCCATACCTCTATACCTCCATCTACAGTCCCATACCTCTATACCTCCACCTACAGTCCCATACCTCTATACCTCCACCTACAGTCCCGTACCTCTATACCTCCACCTACAGTCCCGTACCTCTATACCTCCACCTACAGTCCCATACCTCTATACCTCCACCTACAGTCCCATACCTCTTTACCTCCACCTACAGTCCCATACCTCTATACCTCCACCTAAAGTCCCATACCTCTATACCTCCACCTACAGTCCCATACCTCTATACCTCCACCTACAGTCCCATACCTCTATACCTCCACCTAAAGTCCCATACCTCTATACCTCCATCTACAGTCCCATACCTCTTTCACTCCACCTACAGTCCCATACCTCTATACCTCCACCTACAGTCCCATACCTCTATACCTCCACCTACAGTCCCGTACCTCTATACCTCCACCTACAGTCCCATACCTCTATACCTCCACCTACAGTCCCGTACCTCTATACCTCCACCTACAGTCCCATACCTCTATACCTCCACCTACAGTCCCATACCTCTATACCTCCACCTACAGTCCCATACCTCTATACCTCCACCTACAGTCCCATACCTCTATACCTCCAGTCCCATACCTCTATACCTCCACCTACAGTCCCATACCTCTATACCTCCAGTCCCATACCTCTATACCTCCACCTACAGTCCCATACCTCTATACCTCCACCTACAGTCCCGTACCTCTATACCTCCACCTACAGTCCCGTACCTCTATACCTCCACCTACAGTCCCGTACCTCTATACCTCCACCTACAGTCCCGTACCTCTATACCTCCACCTACAGTCCCGTACCTCTATACCGCCACCTACAGTCCCGTACCTCTATACCTCCACCTACAGTCCCATACCTCTATACCTCCACCTACAGTCCCATACCTCTATACCTCCACCTACAGTCCCATACCTCTATACCTCCACCTACAGTCCCATACCTCCACCTACAGTCCCATACCTCTATACCTCCACCTACAGTCCCATACCTCCACCTACAGTCCCATACCTCTATACCTCCACCTACAGTCCCATACCTCTATACCTCCACCTACAGTCCCATACCTCTATACCTCCACCTACAGTCCCATACCTCTATACTTCCACCTACAGTCCCATACCGCTTTACCTCCACCTACAGTCCCATACCTCTATACCTCCACCTACAGTCACATACCTCTATACCTCCACCTACAGTCCCATACCTCTATACCTCCACCTACAGTCCCATACCTCTTTACCTCCACCTACAGTCCCATACCTCTATACCTCCACCTACAGTCCCATACCTCTTTACCTCCACCTACAGTGCCATACCTCTATACCTCCACCTACAGTCCAATACCTCTATACCTCCACCTACAGTGCCATACCTCTATACCTCCACCTACAGTCCCATACCTCCACCTACAGTCCCATACCTCTATACCTCCACCTACAGTCCCATACCTCCACCTACAGTCCCATACCTCCACCTACAGTCCCATACCTCTATACCTCCACCTACAGTCCCGTACCTCTATACCTCCACCTACAGTCCCATACCTCTATACCTCCACCTACAGTCCCGTACCTCTATACCTCCACCTACAGTCCCATACCTCTATACCTCCACCTACAGTCCCATACCTCTATACCTCCACCTACAGTCCCATACCTCTATACCTCCACCTACAGTCCCATACCTCTATACCTCCACCTACAGTCCCGTACCTCTTTCACTCCACCTACAGTCACATACCTCTATACCTCCACCTACAGTCACATACCTCTATACCTCCACCTACAGTCCCATACCTCAATACCTCCACCTACAGTCCCATACCTCTATACCTCCACCTACAGTCCCATACCTCTATACCTCCAGTCCCATACCTCTATACCTCCACCTACAGTCCCATACCTCTATACCTCCACCTACAGTCCCGTACCTCTATACCTCCACCTACAGTCCCGTACCTCTATACCTAAACCTACAGTCCCGTACCTCTATACCGCCACCTACAGTCCCATACCTCTATACCTCCACCTACAGTCCCTTACCTCTTTACCTCCACCTACAGTCCCATACCTCTATACCTCCACCTACAGTCCCATACCTCTATACCTCCACCTACAGTCCCATACCTCTATACCTCCACCTACAGTCCCATACCTCTATACCTCCACCTACAGTCCCATACCTCTATACCTCCACCTACAGTCCCGTACCACTATACCTCCACCTACAGTCCCATACCTCTATACCTCCACCTAAAGTCCCATACCTCTATACCTCCATCTACAGTCCCATACCTCTTCACTCCACCTACAGTCCCATACCTCTATACCTCCACCTACAGTCCCATACCTCTATACCTCCACCTACAGTCCCGTACCTCTATACCTCCACCTACAGTCCCATACCTCTATACCTCCACCTACAGTCCCGTACCTCTTTCACTCCACCAACAGTCCCATACCTCTATACCTCCACCTACAGTCCCATACCTCTATACCTCCACCTACAGTCCCATACCTCCATACCTCCAGTCCCATACCTCTATACCTCCACCTACAGTCCCATACCTCTATACCTCCACCTACAGTCCCGTACCTCTATACCTCCACCTACAGTCCCGTACCTCTATACCTCCACCTACAGTCCCGTACCTCTATACCTCCACCTACAGTCCCGTACCTCTATACCTCCACCTACAGTCCCGTACCTCTATACCTCCACCTACAGTCCCGTACCTCTAAACCTTCACCTACAGTCCCATACCTCTATACCTCCACCTACAGTCCCATACCTCTATACCTCCACCTACAGTCCCATACCTCTATACCTCCACCTACAGTCCCGTACCTCTTTCACTCCACCTACAGTCACATACCTCTATACCTCCACCTACAGTCACATACCTCTATACCTCCACCTACAGTCCCATACCTCAATACCTCCACCTACAGTCCCATACCTCTATACCTCCACCTACAGTCCCATACCTCTATACCTCCAGTCCCATACCTCTATACCTCCACCTACAGTCCCATACCTCTATACCTCCACCTACAGTCCCGTACCTCTATACCTCCACCTACAGTCCCGTACCTCTATACCTAAACCTACAGTCCCGTACCTCTATACCCGCCACCTACAGTCCCATACCTCTATACCTCCACCTACAGTCCCTTACCTCTTTACCTCCACCTACAGTCCCATACCTCTATACCTCCACCTACAGTCCCATACCTCTATACCTCCACCTACAGTCCCATACCTCTATACCTCCACCTACAGTCCCATACCTCTATACCTCCACCTACAGTCCATACCTCTATACCTCCACCTACAGTCCCGTACCACTATACCTCCACCTACAGTCCCATACCTCTATACCTCCACCTAAAGTCCCATACCTCTATACCTCCATCTACAGTCCCATACCTCTTTCACTCCACCTACAGTCCCATACCTCTATACCTCCACCTACAGTCCCATACCTCTATACCTCCACCTACAGTCCCGTACCTCTATACCTCCACCTACAGTCCCATACCTCTATACCTCCACCTACAGTCCCGTACCTCTTTCACTCCACCAACAGTCCCATACCTCTATACCTCCACCTACAGTCCCATACCTCTATACCTCCACCTACAGTCCCATACCTCCATACCTCCAGTCCCATACCTCTATACCTCCACCTACAGTCCCATACCTCTATACCTCCACCTACAGTCCCGTACCTCTATACCTCCACCTACAGTCCCGTACCTCTATACCTCCACCTACAGTCCCGTACCTCTATACCTCCACCTACAGTCCCGTACCTCTATACCTCCACCTACAGTCCCGTACCTCTATACCTCCACCTACAGTCCCGTACCTCTAAACCTTCACCTACAGTCCCATACCTCTATACCTCCACCTACAGTCCCATACCTCTATACCTCCACCTACAGTCCCATACCTCTATACCTCCACCTACAGTCCCATACCTCTATACCTCCACCTACAGTCCCATACCTCCACCTACAGTCCCATACCTCTATACCTCCACCTACAGTCCCATACCTCCACCTACAGTCCCATACCTCTATACCTCCACCTACAGTCCCATACCTCTATACCTCCACCTACAGTCCCGTAATTCTATACCTCCACCTACAGTCCCGTACCTCTATACCTCCACCTACAGTCCCGTACCTCTATACCTCCACCTACAGTCCATACCTCTATACCTCCACCTACAGTCCCATACCTCTATACCTCCACCTACAGTCCCATACCTCTATACCTCCACCTACAGTCCCATACCTCTATACCTCCACCTACAGTCCCATACCTCTATACCTCCACCTACAGTCCCATACCTCTATACCTCCACCTACAGTCCCATACCTCAATACCTCCACCTACAGTCCCATACCTCTATACCTCCACCTACAGTCCATACCTCTATACCTCCACCTACAGTCCCATACCTCTATACCTCCACCTACAGTCCCATACCTCCACCTACAGTCCCATACCTCTATACCTCCACCTACAGTCCCATACCTCCACCTACAGTCCCATACCTCTATACCTCCACCTACAGTCCCATACCTCTATACCTCCACCTACAGTCCCATACCTCTATACCTCCACCTACAGTCCCATACCTCTATACCTCCACCTACAGTCCCATACCTCTATACCTCCACCTGCTTTCCCATACCTCTATACCTCCACCTACAGTCCCATACCTCTATACCTCCACCTACAGTCCCATACCTCTATACCTCCACCTACAGTCCCATACCTCTATACCTCCACCTAAAGTCCCATACCTCTTTCACTCCACCTACAGTCCCGTACCTCTATACCTCCACCTACAGTCCCATACCTCTATACCTCCACCTATAGTCCCGTACCTCTATACCTCCACCTACAGTCCCATACCTCTATACCTCCACCTACAGTCCCATACCTCTATACCTCCACCTACAGTCCCATACCTCTATACCTCCACCTACAGTCCCATACCTCAATACCTCCACCTGCAGTCCCATACCTCTATACCTCCACCTACAGTCCCATACCTCTATACTTCCACCTACAGTCCCATACCTCTATACCTCCACCTACAGTCCCGTACCTCTATACCTCCACCTACAGTCCCATACCTCTATACCTCCACCTACAGTCCCATACCTCTATACCTCCACCTACAGTCCCATACCTCTATACCTCCACCTACAGTCCCATACCTCTATACCTCCACCTACAGTCCCATACCTCTATACTTCCACCTACAGTCCCATACCTCTATACCTCCACCTACAGTCCCATACCTCTATACCTCCACCTACAGTCCCATACCTCTATACCTCCACCTAAAGTCCCATACCTCTATACCTCCACCTACAGTCCCATACCTCTATACCTCCACCTACAGTCCCATACCTCTATACCTCCACCTACAGTCCCGTACCTCTATACCTCCACCTACAGTCCCATACCTCTATACCTCCATGGGGAGTTGAGTTATAGCAGGGTGTTTCGTTCCCTCTTCCTAGAGGCGTACCTTACAACCCTCATGTTTCTCACATCATTATCACCACTGATAATATATCACAGATTCCTCTCAAAATACAGTAGGGAGAGAGAGAAAGAGGGGGGTGATGACAAGAGGATATGAGAGAAAGAGGGGGTGATGACAAGAGGATATGAGAGAAAGAGGGGGGTGATGACAAGAGGATATGAGAGAAAGAGGGTGATGACAGGAGGATATGAGAGAAAGAGGGGGGTGAGAGAAATAGGAGATGCCTATTTACAGAGATAAAATCAGACAAAGTCAGGGTGTGAAAGACAGAAAAACAGAGAGAGATATAGACCCAACCACATTTTGAGAAAGTGAGGGGGAAATATATATTTATATTTTCGAGAGAAAAATATAAAAGGAGAGAGAGAGAGAGAGAGAGAGAGAGAGAGAGAGAGAGAGAGAGAGAGAGAGAGAGAGAGAGAGAGAGAGATACAGAGAGATACAGAGACACAGAGAGATACAGAGAGAGAGAGAGATACAGAGAGAGAGAGAGATACAGAGAGAGAGAGAGATACAGAGAGATACAGAGACACAGAGAGATACAGAGAGAGAGAGAGATACAGAGAGAGAGAGAGATACAGAGAGAGAGAGAGATACAGAGAGAGAGAGAGATACAGAGAGAGAGAGAGATACAGAGAGAGAGAGAGATACAGAGAGATACAGAGACACAGAGAGATACAGAGACACAGAGAGATACAGAGACACAGAGAGATACAGAGAGATACAGAGACACAGAGAGATACAGAGACACAGAGAGATACAGAGACACAGAGAGATACAGAGACACAGAGAGATATAGAGACACAGAGACACAGAGAGATACAGAGACACAGAGAGATACAGAGACACAGAGAGATATAGAGACACAGAGAGATATAGAGACACAGAGAGATATAGAGACACAGAGCGATATAGAGACACAGAGAGAGAGAGACAAGGAGAGAGAGAGACAAGGAGAGAGAGAGACAAGGAGAGAGAGAGACAAGGAGAGAGAGAGACAAGGAGAGAGAGAGACAAGGAGAGAGAGAGACAAGGAGAGAGAGAGACAAGGAGAGAGAGAGAAAGAGGGTGAGAGAGAAAGAGAGAGAGACAGAGGTAGAGAGAGAGAGAAAGAGAGAGAGACAGAGGGGATTTTATAGTGAAAAGTGAAAACCACTCCCACATCATAGCGCCACACACACAAACCACCGCAGAGCCAACGACATGGGAGATGCAGGAATAGAGAGAGAAAATTAGAGGAGGAAGAGATGGAGAGGGAGAAAGAGAGACAGAGAAGAGAAGACAATGAAACAGGAGGAAAAGAGGTTGAGCCCTGCACATGCCTTACCCAGGCCCGATTTATGGCCCTCAGAAATAACTTCCTCCGTTAGTTAATCCATTAGCTGTTCCTCTCTGTCTGTCACTCGCTCCCTGCACGCTGCTCGCTCTGCATGCACTCTCCTCATGGAGCTTCTGAGTCCGTGAGTAACCATAGCAACGGCTTCGCTTGAGCTGCTCCGCTCAGTGAAGAGACGTGAAAGCGCTGTTAGCAACGTGTCGTCATTCTAAATAATCTGTCCTTATATTTCAGGAGGTTGAAGCACTTCTTGCACCGTGTCACGATGTTAGTCAGATATGACTGAGCAGCAGAACACGAGCAAATGGCTCTGCTTCTAAATATTACTGATCAACTTAGGCCGTCACTGTAAATAACAATTTGTTCTGAACTGACTTGCCTGGTTAAATAAAGGTTAAGGTTAAAAGTTAAAACATTTAAATAGAAAAATAAACCCGAAACCTACCCATACCCTAGATATTGATGACAAAAACAGGCCTTAACCCATCGAGGCCTGTCGGACTCGGGTAGCAGAGCTCCATTACCGAGGCAGCTGGCAGGTGTCTTCCCTGACAAGTTCCACCTCTCCCTGACCCAGTCTGTAATACCGACATGTTTCAAGCAGACCGCCATAGTCCCTGTGTCCAAAAAAGCCAAGGTAACCTGTCTAAATGATTATCGCCCCGTAGCACTCACATCTGTAGCTATTAAATAAATGCTTTGAAAGGCTGGTCATGGCTCACATCAACACCACTATCCCAAAAACCCTAGACCCATTCCAATTTGCATACCGCCCCAGCAGAATCCACACTGCTCCCACCTGGACAAGAGGAATACCTACATGAGAATGCTGTTCATTGACTACAGCTCAGCGTTCAACACCATAGTGCCCTCAAAGCTCATCAACAAGCTAAGGACCCTGGGACTAAACACCTCCCTCTGCAACTGGATCCTGGACTTCCTGAAGGGCCAGTCGGGCTCGGGTTGGGAAGCAGAGTTCTAAAACTAGGTTGATCAGCACTTGAGGAGAAGGTACAGAAGGAATGAAAGAAAGATGGTGGAGATGAAGAGAAAGAGACAGAGAGAAAGAGAGAGAGAGAGCGCAATATGGAGGAATGGAAAAGAGAGAGAAAATGAAAGAGAGAGAAAATGAAAGAGAGAGAAAAGAAGATAATTTAAAGAAAAAGAGAGGGATATACAGTATATAGTAAGATAGAGAGAAAGAAGTCAAACAAGAAAGAGAGAAAAATAATTGAAAAGAGATGAAGCGAGGGATGAGGTGTGTTCCAGCCATGTGTATGACTGTGTGTCATGGAGGTCTTAACCCCTGTGTGTTCCAGCCATGTGTATGACTGTGTGTCATGGAGGTCTTAACCCCTGTGTGTTCCAGCCATGTGTATGACTGTGTGTCATGGAGGTCTTAACCCCTGTGTGTTCCAGCCATGTGTATGACTGTGTGTCATGGAGGTCTTAACCCCTGTGTGTTCCAGCCATGTGTATGACTGTGTGTCATGGAGGTCTTAACCCCTGTGTGTTCCAGCCATGTGTATGACTTTGTGTCATGGAGGTCTTAACCCCTGTGTGTTCCAGCCATGTGTATGACTGTGTGTCATGGAGGTCTTAACCCCTGTGTGTTCCAGCCATGTGTATGACTGTGTGTCATGGAGGTCTTAACCCCTGTGTGTTCCAGCCATGTGTATGACTGTGTGTCATGGAGGTCTTAACCCCTGTGTGTTCCAGCCATGTGTATGACTGTGTGTCATGGAGGTCTTAACCCCTGTGTGTTCCAGCCATGTGTATGACTGTGTGTCATGGAGGTCTTAACCCCTGTGTGTTCCAGCCATGTGTATGACTGTGTGTCATGGAGGTCTTAACCCCTGTGTGTTCCAGCCATGTGTATGACTGTGTGTCATGGAGGTCTTAACCCCTGTGTGTTCCAGCCATGTGTATGACTGTGTGTCATGGAGGTCTTAACCCCTGTGTGTTCCAGCCATGTGTATGACTTTGTGTCATGGAGGTCTTAACCCCTGTGTGTTCCAGCCATGTGTATGACTGTGTGTCATGGAGGTCTTAACCCCTGTGTGTTCCAGCCATGTGTATGACTGTGTGTCATGGAGGTCTTAACCCCTGTGTGTTCCAGCCATGTGTATGACTGTGTGTCATGGAGGTCTTAACCCCTGTGTGTTCCAAAGATATGAAGGGCGAGATGACAGCAAAGCATCCTGGGACTTGACCCCATGGGGCGACATTTGTGTCCCTTCATGTGTGAACACTGTCAGGAGACATTATACATCATCACGTCAGCTGTCACACACACACACACACACACACACACACACACACACACACACACACACACACACACACACACACACACACACACACACACACGTACACTTCTGCTTTCTAACCAGAAAACTGTATTTTTCTCTACTTGTCTCTCTCTCTCTCTCTGTCTCACCCCGTCTTTCTGTCTCTCATTCTCACTCTGTCTCTCTCTGTCTCTCTGTCTCTCTGTCTCTGTCTCACTCTCTCTCTTTCTCTCTGTCTCACTCTGTCCGTCTCTCTCTCTCTCTCTTGCTGTCTCTGTCTCACTCTGTCTCTATGCCTCTCAGTCTCACTCTGTTTCTTTCTCTGTCTGTCTCTCTGTCTCTCTTTGTCTCTGTCTCTCTGTCTATGTCTCTCTGTCTCACTCTGTCTCTCTGTCTGTGTCTCTCTGTCTCTCTTTGTCACTGTCTCTCTGTCTATGTCACTCTGTCTCTCGCTCTGTCTCTCGCTCTGTCTCTATGTCTCTCTGTCTCGCTCTGTCTTGCTCTGTCTCTCTGTCTCGCTGTCTCTCTGTCTCGCACTGTCTTACTCTGTCTCACTCTGTCTCTCTCTCTCTCTCTATTCAATTCAATTCAAGGGGTTTTATTGGCATGGGAAACATAATGCCAAAGCAAGTGAAGTAGATAATATACAAAAGTAAAATAAACAGTAAAAATTAACAGAAAACATTACACTCACAGAAGTTCCAAAAGAATAAAGACATTACAAATGTCATAATATGTATATATACAGTGTTGTAATGATGTACAAATGGTTAAAGTACAAAAGGGAACATAAATAAACATAAATATGAGTTGTATTTACAATGGTGTTTGTTCTTCACTGGTTGACCTTTTCTTGTGGCAACAGGTCACACATCTTGCTGCTGTGATGGCACACTGTGGTATTTCACACAATAGATATGTGAGTTTATCAAAATTGGGTTTGTTTTTGAATTCTTTGTGGGTCTGTGCAATCTGAGGGAAATATGTGTCTATGGTCATACATTTGGCAGGAGGTTAGGAAGTGCAGCTCAGTTTCCACCTCATTTTGTGGGCACTGTGCACATAGCCTGTCTTCTCTTAAGAGCCAGGTCTGCCTACAGCGACCTTTCTCAATAGCAAGGCTATGCTCACTGAGTCTGTACAGAGTCAAAGCTTTCCGTAATTTTGGGTCAGTCACAGTGGTCAGGTATTCTGCCACTGTGTACTCTCTGTTTAGGGCCAAATAGCATTCTAGTTTTCTATGTATTTTTGTAAATTTTTTCCAATGTGTCAAGTAATTATCTTTTTGTTTTCTCATGATTTGGTTGGGTCTAATTGTGTTGCTGTCTTGGGGCTCTGTGGGGTCTGTTTGTGTTTGTGAACAGAGCCCCAGGACCAGCTTGCTTAGTTGACTCTTCTCCAGGTTTATCTCTCTGTAGGTGATGGCTTTGTTATGGAAGATTTGGGAATCACTTCCTTTTAGGTGGTTGTAGAATTTAACGGCTCTTTCTGGATGTTGATAATTAGCGGGTATCGGCCTGATTCTGCTCTGCATGCAATATTTGGTGTTTTACATTGTACACTGAAGATATTTTTGCAGAATTCTGCATGCAGATTCTCAATTTGGTGTTTGTCCCTTTTTGTGAATTCTTGTTTGGTGAGCGGACCCCAGACCTTACAACCATAAAGGGCAATGGGTTCTATAACTGAATCAAGTTTTAGCCAGATCCTAATTGGTATGTCGAATTATATTTTCCTTTTGATGGCATACAAGGCCAACTCTCTCTGTCTCTCTCTCTCTCTCTCTCTCTCTCTCTCTCTCTCTCTCTCTCTCTCTCTCTCTCTCTCTCTCTATGCGTTTACTTCAACTATGTGTGTGTGTGTGTGTGTGTGTGTGTGTGTGTGTGTGTGTGTGTGTGTGTGTGTGTGTGTGTGTGTGTGTGTGTGTGTGTGTGTGTGTGTGTGTGTGTGTGTGTGTGTGTGTGTGTGTAAAACCCTACCTCCAGTCGTCCTGTGTCTGGTTGGAAGCCTCTGGCCGGGTCTTCAGTAGTGACTCTACACTGGATGGCACAACCGTTCACCCTGATGGTCTCCTGTGTTAACCCCAGCTCAGGCAGACTGCGTCCCTCACACACACGCAGCTGGGCATGGACCAGGTCCACACTAGGAGAGAGATTCATTAATTAGCATCAATAACACTTAGGATCTCCATTAGCTGTTGGAAAAAGCAGCAGCTACTCTTCCTGGGGTCCGAAACATAACATGAAACATGAACATTAATCTCTGGGACATGTGGGACACACTATTCAAAAGCCAGTGAAATATCAGGGCGGCAAATTCAAAACAACAAAAATCTCATAATTAATATTTCTCAAACATACAACTATTATATCCCATTTTAAAGATACACTTCTCGTTAATCCAACCACCGTGTCCGATTTCAAAAAGGCTTTACGGCGAAAGCATAACATTAGATTATGTTAGGACAGCGCCTAAACAAGAGAAATCACACAGCCATTTTCCAAGCAAGGATAGGCGTCACAAAAAAACAGAAATACAGCTAAAATTAATCACTAACCTTTGACGATCTTGATCAGATGACGCTCCCAGGACTCAATGTTACACAATACATGTATGTTTTGTTCGATAAAGTTCATATTTATATCCAAAAACCCCATTTTACATTGGCGCATGATGTTCAGAAAACGTATTGCCTCCAAAACATCCGATGAATGAGCACATCAATTTACAAAAACACTCATCATAAATGTTGATAAAATTTACAACAGAATTATTATTATTATACTTCTCCTTAATGCAACCGCTGTGTCAGATTTCAAAACAGCTTTACGGCGAAAGCACATTGTTCAATATTCTGAGTACAGAGCTCAGCCATCAAAGCAAGCTATACAGTTACCCGCCAAGTACTGTTGTCAACAAAACTCAGAAATAGTATTATAAATCTTCACTTACCTTTGCTGACCTTCGTCGGAATGCACTCCCAGGACTCCCACTTCCACAAGAAATGTTCATTTTGTTCAATAAACTCCATATTTATGTCCAAATACCTCCGTTTTGTTCGCGCATTCAGATCACTATTCCAAAGGCATAATCTGCAAGCGCAAAACCCGAGACGAAAAGTCAAAAAGTTCCATTACCGTTCGTTGAAACATGTCAAACGATATTTACAATCAATCCTTAGGGTGTTTTGAACATAAATCTTCAATAATATTCCAACCGGACAATAGCGTATTCATTACAGAGGAAAAAGAAGGAACGGCACGCCTGAGTGACTGCGCAGTAAACAACTCGTTGGTCTAAGGAAGTCCACAGCTCTTATTTTCTCCCCAGTAACAGTAGAAGCAAAAAGGACTGTTGACATCTAGTGGAAGCCTTAGGAAGTGCAAAATGAACCCTAAGTCACTGTATACTGGATAGGGAATCACTTGAAAAACTACAAACCTCAGATTTCCACACTTCCTGGTTGGATATTTCTCAGGTTTTTGCCTGCCATATGAGTTCTGTTATACTCACAGACATCATTCAAACAGTTTTACAAACGTCAGAGTGTTTTCTATCCAAATCTACTAATAATATGCATATCCTACCTTCTGGGCCCGAGTAGCAGGCAGTTTAATCTGGGCACGTCATTCATCTGAATTTCCGAATACTGCCCCTGTCACTAAAAAGTTAACAGACAAGAACAGCTCTATGTGGACTTTAAGGCACCTGATAGGCTGGCTGTAGGAGACCCACTCACAACCAGGTGAAAAAGGTGTTAGACTGTGATGAATTAACCTGTTTGGGCTAGGGGGCAGTATTGAGAATTTTGGAAAAAATATGTGCCCATTTTTAACTGCCTCCTACACCAACTCAGAAGCTAGAATATGCATATTATTGTTCAGGTTTGGATAGAAAACACTCTGAATTCTCTAAAACTGTTTGAATGGTGTCTGTGAGTATAACAGAACTCCTATGGCAGGCAAAATCCTGACAAGGTTTCAAGCAGGAAGTACCCTGACAAGGAGTCGTGCGTCTTGCATCTGTTTATTGAAAAGTAAGGATCATAGCTGTAACGTGACAATTCCCAGGGCTCCGATAGGCTCTCAGAACCAGGGAAATACCTGAAGGTTGACGAGGCAGCCTCAGGCTGAAACACATTATCGCCTTTGGTAAGTGGCGGCTCAGAGGACCTTTGAATGAGGCGCGTGCACGATTCGCTCCTGAGGAGAAATTTAATTTGGCTGTTTAGGCTCAATGCATATTCCCGGTCGGAATATTATCACTTTTCTACGAGATAAATGGCATAAAAATTGGTTTTAAACAGCGGTTGACATGCTTCGAAGTACGGTAATGGAATATTTAGACATTTTTTGTCACGCCAATGCGCCATGCGTGAGACCGTGATGTAGCATTCTGATAGTGTCTAGAACTCACGAACAAAACGTCGCTGTTTGGATATAACGATGGATTATTTGGGACCAAACCAACATTTGTTATTGAAGTAGAAGTCCTGGCAGTGTATTCTGACGAAGAACAAGCAAGGTAAGAACATTTTTCTTATAGGAAATGTGATTTTGGTGGAGGCTGACCTGGGTGGGTGTCTAAATAGCTAGCCCTGTGATGCAGGGCTATGTACTTAGATTATTGCAAAATGTGCTTCATCCGAAAAGCTATTTTAAAATCGGACATATCGAGTGCATAGAGGAGTAATGTATCTATAATTCTTAAAATAATTGTTATGCTTTTTGTGAACGTTTATCGTGAGTAATTTTGCAAACTGTTAGTAAATTCCCCGGAAGTTTGCGGGGGTTATGCTTTTTCTGAACGTCACATGCTAATGTAAAAAGCTGTTTTTTTATATAAATATGAACTTGATTGAACAGACATGCATGTATTGTATAACACAATGTCCTAGGTGTGTCATCTGATGAAGATCATAAAAGGTTAGTGCTGCATTTAGCTGTGGTTTGGGTTTATGTGACATGATATGCTAGCTTGAAAAATGGGTGTCTGATTATTTCTGGCTGGGCACTCTGCTGACATAATCTAATGTTTTGCTTTCGTTGTAAAGCCTTTTTGAAATCGGACAGTGGGGTTAGATTAACGAGATTCTTGTCTTTAAATAGCTGTAAAATAGTCATATGTTTGAGAAATTGAAGTAATAGTATTTCTAACGATTCAAAAATCGCGCCACTGGATTTCAGTGGCTGTTACGTAGGTGGGACGAGTTCATCCCACATGCGCCAGAGAGGTTAAACATATGACACGACACAAGTGATTCAATGTTTACAAGTGGAGAGAACAGCATTAAGGATGGGAATAGTCCAGGGCTGGATGGCATACCAGTGGAAGTATACCAAACTTTTTTGATATACTCAAAGGACCATTATTAGCATGTTTTAACCACTCCTATATAAATGGTAGATTATCAGACACACAACAAGAAGGTCTGATATCATTCTTACTGAAACAGGATCCAAGTGGTGTATATAAAGATCCAGTCCATTAAAAAAATTGGAGACCTCTTAGTGTTGTGATGCAAAAATCCTAGCAAAATGCTTGGCGCATAGAATTAAAAAAGTATTGTCAGATATTATTCATCCTAATCAGGTTTTTTTTACATGGACGATACATTGGAGATAATATAAGACAAGTACTGGAAACAATAGAACACTATGAAATATTGGGGACACCAGGCCTGGTTTTCATAGCTCATTTTGAAAAGGCTTTTGATAAAGTACGACTGGAGTTTATATATAAATGCCTAGAATATTTCAATTTTGGGGAATCTCTTATAAAATGGGTTAAAGTTATGTATAGTAAACCTAGGTGTAAAATAGTAAATAATGTCTATATCTCAGAAAGTTTTAAACTATCTAGAGGAGTAAAACAAGGTTGTCCACTGTCGGCATATTTATTTATTATTGCCATCGAAATGTTAGCTGTTAAGATTAGATCAAACAATAATATTAAGGGATTAGAAATCTGTGGCTTAAAACCTCTTGGAGTTCCCCTAGGATAGGGGTGCCACAGCGCATTTTGAAAAGAATTCGTGCCCATTTTAAACGGCCTACTACTCAAACTCAGAAGCTAGGATATGAACATAATTAATACTTGTGGATAGAAAACACCCTAAAGTTTCTAAAACTGTTTGAATGGTGTCTGTGAGTATAACAGAACTCATATGGCAGTCAAAACCCCGAGACAGGTCGTAACAGGATGTGGAATTCTGAATTACGGACTCAACTTCATCCCTTTGCCTATAAATCACACCATGAGCTATGGTTCATTGAGCACTTCCTATTGCTTCCACTAGATGTCCCCAGTCTTTACAAAGTGGTTTGAGCCTTCTATTGTGAAAACTGACAGAATGAGAGTCTGTGGAACGTGGTCACATGAGGAGGGCCATCACCATTATGACTCCAGCGCCCCTGGCTACCCTCCCCTTTCGAAACGTTTTGAAAGACAATGCAATCGTCCCCCTTGGATGTTATTGGAGCTCTGGTTGAAAAAGGCCCTAAAGATTTATGTTATACAACATTTGACATGTTTGAACAAACTTAAATTAAAAAAATGCATTTTGTTGAGAGAGAAGTCCCGCGGCCGACGGTACTTTTGGAGCAGCCTTCAGAACGCGCTAACAACAACAAGCTATTGGGACATAAAAGATTAACTTTTTCGAACGAAAATACATTTGTTGTGGACCTGGGATTACTGGAAGTGCCTTCTGATGAAGATAATCAAAGGTAAGGGATTATTGACAATAGTATACAAGACTAGATTTGATATGCGATTGTTCCAAGATGGCGCTGACCTGTATTGCTAGCCTATTTTTCTGAGTATCGCATCCCCTTTTATCGCAAAGTGTGATTACACAGTAAAGTTATTTTTAAATCTGGCATTGCAGGTGCTTTCAAGAGATGCTAATCTATAAATCTTAGAATGACAATATTACATTTTAAAAATGTTTTCGAATAGTTATTTAGTAAATTGTAGCGCTGTTTCACCGGACGCATTTGAGGGAAAATAATTAGTCAACGTCACGCGCCGATGTAAAATGTTGTTTTTATATATAAATATGAACTTTATCGAACAAAAGAATGCATGTATTGTGTAACATGATGTCCTAGGAGTGTCATCTGATGAAGTTTGTAAAAGGTTAGTGCTGCATTTAGCTGTTTTTTGGTTATTTGTGATGCATGTGGTTGGTCGGAAAATGGCTATGTGGCTACTTTTACGATATACTCCTCTAACATAATCTAATGTTTTGCTTTTGCTGTAAAGCCTTTTTGAAATCGGACAACGTGGTTCGGTTCAGGAGAGGTGTATCTATAAAACGATATAAAATAGTCCTATATTTGAAAAAAGAAATATTACATTTTGTTATGCAAATGTCGATAGGATTTTTCGCTGGATTTTTCGCTGGATAAATTTCAAAATATTCCATTACCGTACTTCGAAGCATGTCAAACGCTGTTTAAAATCTATTTTTATGCGATTTTTCTCGTAAAATGGCGATAATATTCTGACCGGGAGTCGTTGTTTTCGTTCAAAGACTGATAATCTAAAATTGACTCTTCACGTGCACGCGCGCACCCGTCTCATTGTTCTCAGATCGACCACTATCCAAATGCGCTACTGTTTTTCAGCCATGGACTGCAAAGTCGTCATTCAACGTTCTGGCGCCTTCTGAGAGCCTAGAAAGTGTCTGAGAGCCTTAGAAAGTGTCACGTTACAGCAGAAATCCTCTGTTTTCAATAAAGAGAATAAAGAAGGCCAAGAAATGGTCAGAGAGGGCACTTCCTGTACAGAATCTTCTCAGGTTTTGGCCTGCCAAATGAGTTCTGTTATACTCACAGACACCATTCAAACAGTTTTAGAAACTTTAGGGTGTTTTCTATCCAAATCAAACAATTACATGCATATTCTAGTTTCTGGGCAGGAGTAATAAACAGATTAAATTGGGTACGTTTTTTATCCGGCCGTGAAAATACTGCCCTCTATCCATAACAGGTTAAAACAACCTGACATGAGAGCCATATGTAGCCCTTTTTAGCCTTTCCGTAGCTTCATAGGAAAGACTGGTTATTGAACGATGGTGTTTTAGTGAATCTGACATTCTGAGACAGACAGTGTGCCATCTAGCTCAATCTCTCGCACACACACACACACACACACACACACACTAGACACACTAGACACACTAGACACACACACACACACACACAAGACACACACACACTAGACACACACACAAGACAAAATCCTACTTAAGTCGTTTTTTGGGGGTATCTGTAATATACTATTTATATTTTTGAGTACTTTTACTTCACTACATTCCTAAAGAAAGTAAGGTACTTTCTACTCTTTACATTTTCCCTGAAAACCAAATGTACTCGTTACATGTTGAATGCTTAGCAGGACAGGAATATGGTCCAATTCACACACTTATCAAGAGAATGTCCCTGGTCATCCCTACTGCCTCTGATCTGGAGGACTCACTAAACAGAGAACATCCCTGGTCATCCCTACTGCCTCTGATCTGGAGGACTCACTAAACAGAGAACATCCCTGGTCATCCCTACTGCCTCTGATCTGGAGGACTCACTAAACAGAGAACATCCCTGGTCATCCCTACTGCCTCTGATCTGGGGGACTCACTAAACAGAGAACATCCCTGGTCATCCCTACTGCCTCTGATCTGGAGGACTCACTAAACAGAGAACATCCCTGGTCATCCCTACTGCCTCTGATCTGGAGGACTCACTAAACAGAGAACATCCCTGGTCATCCCTACTGCCTCTGATCTGGAGGACTCACTAAACAGAGAACATCCCTGGTCATCCCTACTGCCTCTGATCTGGAGGACTCACTAAACAGAGAACATCCCTGGTCATCCCTACTGCCTCTGATCTGGAGGACTCACTAAACAGAGAACATCCCTGGTCATCCCTAATGCCTCTGATCTAGAGGACTCACTAAACAGAGAACATCCCTGGTCATCCCTACTGCCTCTGATCTGGAGGACTCACTAAACACAAATGCATCTTTGGTAAATGATGTCTGAGTGTTGGAGTGTGCCCCTGGCTATACGTACATTAAAAAAACAAGCAAGTGGTGCTTTGCTTAATATAAGGAATTTTAAGTGATTTATACTTTTAATTTTGATAATGAAGTATATTGAAAAGCAAATACTTTTACTCAAGTATGACAATTGGGTACTTTTTTCCACCACTGCACACACACACACTAGACACAAACACAAACACACACACACAAATACAACACAAACACCACACACAATCACACAAATGCACAGAAACACACACTAGACACAAACACACACACAAACACTTACACACAATAGACACAAACACAAACATACACACACACACAACAGACACAAACATAATTATACAAACACACACAATAGACAAACACACACACACACTAGACACAAACACAACATAGACACAAACACAAACAGACACACAAACACACTAGACACAAACACAAACACACACACTAGACAAACACACAAACACACACACACACATTCACACTAGACACAAACACACACACGCTAGACACAAACACACACACAAACACACACAAACACACTAGACACAAACACAAACACACACTAGACAAACACACACTGTAATTAACTGTAATACTGTAATTAACACACACACACATACACACTAGACACAAACACACTAGACAAAAACACACTAGACACACACACGCACGCACACACTAGACACAGACACAAACACACACTAGACACAAACACACACACACACACACACACAAATACACTAGACACAAACACACACACACACACACTAGACACAAACACACTAGACACACACACTAGACACAAACACACACATACAGTATGAATGGACAGGTCACACACATGTTTGACCTGAGTTGACTGGACAGGTACCTCCATTATCACTGAACAAGTAAAGTCCATTAACACAGCTAGTTACCTCAGGAGGAGAGAGGGAAGGAGGGAGGGAGAGAGGGAGGGAGAGAGGGAGGGAGGGAGGGAGGGAGAGAGAGGGAGGGAGAGGGAGGGAGGGAGAGAGAGAGAGAGAGAGAGAGGAGAGAGGGAGGGAGAGAGGAGGGAGAGAGAGAGGGAAGA
>NW_021822490.1:0-25510 GCF_901001165.1 Salmo trutta
GATTGAGAAGGCCTCTGCAATCTTCCCCAACTCAAGAATCGTGGTGTCAACCCTTCTACAGAGGAAGGACTTCCACCCTGCCACAATCCAAAGAATAAACGCCAGCCTCTCCCGGGACTGTCCCCTGCGACCCAAAGTACACCTGGCCCACCATCCCACCCTCCATCTGGACTGTCTCTATGACCATGTCCACCTGTATAGGGAGACAGTCCCCATCCTTGCCAAGGCTCTCGAGGACGTCGCTTTAAACCGCAGCCCGACCTCTCAACCCAGGAACAGCGGAGCAATCTCCACCCCGCCGAGATCACCAAGACAACCCCCCGGACCAGCACCCTGGACCCCCCAGCCACGACCACAGCACCACCAACCTCAATGCCCACCCCAGACCAGCACCCTGGACCCCCCAGCCACGACCACAGCACCACCAACCTCAATGCCCCACCCCAGACCAGCACCCTGGACCCCCCAGCCACGACCACAGCACCACCAACCTCAATGCCCACCACAGCCAGCGCAGCACAGACCACCCCAGCCCAGCTTCAGACCCACCCAGACGAGGCCTACCACCCCCCTGCCCCCCACCGCAGACCCCCACCTGGAGGAGCCACAGCCCTGCAGACAGAGCTATGCACAGGCTGTGAGAGGAGCAACTGGCCCAGCCCCCACTAACAAAATGAGTGACATTAAACACATGCTGAGTCTACTATGGTCACATGTGATAGGTCATTAAACACATGCTTAGTCTACTATGGTCACATGTGATAGGCCGAGAGTCATGGATGCTCACATATGATAGGCCGAGGGTAATGGATGCTCACATGTGATAGGCCGAGGGTCATGGATGCTCACATGTGATAGGCCAAGAGTCATGGATGCTCACATGTGATAGGCCGAGAGTCATGGATGCTCACATGTGATAGGCCGAGGGTCATGGGTGCTCACATGTGATAGGCCGAGGGTCATGGATGCTCACATGTGATAGGCCGAGGGTCATGGTAAGATGAGCACAACAACTGCACCCTCCTCACACTACATCCACCCAAGTGACACAAATTCTATCTTAAATGATAAACAAATCATATTTGCATAATAAGAATTTACGTTAATTGAAAAATCCTATTTTAATAGTTTTTGTTGGATTGTGAGTGTTTGTCTCATTTTGAAGGTAAAGAGAAAAAAAGTTATCAAATCTTTTTACGTTGCATGTTGGAATTTACAAGGTGAAAGTACTCTGCTTTTGGGCTAAAGAGCAGAAACCCAGACTTCCTGAAAGAAATTGATGATGTTGATATTGTAGTACTACAGGAAACATGGTGCAGAGGTGATGTTACCACTGGCTGTCCACTAGGTTATAGGGAGATCATCCTACCATCCACTAAATTAAAAGGAATCAGACAGGGCAGAGACTCAGGACAGGGCAGAGACTCAGGACAGGGCAGAGACTCAGGACAGGGCAGAGACAGGGCAGAGACTCAGGACAGGGCAGAGACTCGGGACAGGGCAGAGACTCAGGACAGGACAGAGACTCAGGACAGGGCAGAGACTCAGGACAGGGCAGAGACTCAGGACAGGGCAGAGACTCCGGACAGGACGGAGACTCGGGACAGGGCGGAGACTCGGGACAGGGCAGAGACTCGGGACAGGGCAGAGACTCGGGACATGGCAGAGACTCGGGACAGGGCAGAGACTCGGGACAGGGCGGAGACTCAGGACAGGGCGGAGACTCAGGACAGGGCGGAGACTCAGGACAGGGCAGAGACTCAGGACAGGGCAGAGACTCAGGACAGGGCAGAGACTCAGGACAGGGCAGAGACTCAGGACAGGGCAGGGACTCAGGACAGGGCAGAGACTCAGGACAGGGCAGAGACTCAGGACAGGGCAGAGACTCAGGACAGGGCAGAGACTCAGGACAGGGCAGAGACTCAGGAGGAATGCTAATATGTTATAAATCTGAACTAATTCATTCAATCAAATTGATCAAAACAGGAGAATTCTTTATCTGGTTAAAAATCAACAAGGAGGCTTTATCTTAACAGATAAAAACGTCTTCCTCTGTGCCACATACATTCCCCCCTCAGAGTCACCCTGCTTCAATGAAGAGAGTTTCTCCATTCTAGAGGGGGGAGATGAGTCACTTTCAGGCCCAAGGCAACGTACTGGTCTGTGGAGACCTGAATGCTAGAACAGCAGAAGAACTAGATACTATGAACAATCATGGGGATAAACACCTACCAGGAAGCAGCAACCTTTCCCTCCCCACATACCCCCACAGAAACAACTATGACAAAGTGAAAAGTAAAAATGGAGTACAGCTCGTGAAGCTCTGTCAAACACTGGGTCTGTACATAGTCAATGGTAGGCTGAGAGGGGACTCTTTTGGTAGGTACACCTACAGCTCATCCCTTGGCAGCAGCACTGTAGACTACTTCCTCACCGACCTAAACCCAGAGTCTCTCAGAGCCTTCACAGTCAGCCCACTAACACCTCTCTCAGACCACAGTAAAATCACAGTGTATCTGAGAAGAGCAGAACCCAACCATGAAGCATCACGGCCCAGTAAATTACATGGTACTAAACAGGCCTATAGATGGAGTGACAACAGTACAGACATCTACCAAAAAGCAATTAGTAGCCAAAAAATACAATCTCTCCTGGACCACTTTTTAGCCTTAACATTCTCCTGCAGCAATGAAGGTGTAAATTTGGCCATTTGGAACTTAAACTTTATATTTGACAAATTAGCCTCCTTGGCTAATCTAAAGAAGCATAAGAGCAAACCAGAAATAACAGACAATGAAAAATGGTTTGATAATGATGGCAAAAATCTAAGAATGTCATTGACAAATATATCTACTCAAAAACACAGAGAACCAGACAACAAAAATATACGCCTTCAATATGGAGAAACACTGAAGCAATACAAACACTCCCTAAGAACAAAAAAGGAACAGCACATTAGAAATCAGCTGGATGGAATTGAGGAATCCATAGAATCAAACCACTTCTGGGAGAATTGGAATAAATTAAACAAACCACATCAGGAGGAATTGGCTCTCCAAAATAGGGACATGTGGTGAAATCACTTTGCAAACCTCAACAGCAATATAACAAAGAGCCCAGAACATAAAGATATACAAGAAAAATTACAAATCCTTGAATCAGCAGTCAAAGACTATCAGAATCCTGTGGATACTCCAATTACAGAAGAACAATTATTGGAAACACTACGCACTGTCCAACCCAAAAAGGCCTGTGGTGCTGATGGTATTTTAAATTAAATGATCAAATATACAGACCACAAATTCTAATTGGCTATACTCAAACTCCTCCACATTATCCTCACTGCAGGTATTTTCCACGATATTTGGAACCAGGAATTGATCACACCAATCTATAAAAATGGAGACAAATTTGATCCAAATAATTACAGAGGAATTTGCGTTAAAAGCAACTTGGGGAAAATTCTCTGCAGTATCATAAATAGCAGACTACACCATTTCCTTGACGAACACAACGTCCTGAGCAGAAGCCAGATTGGATTTCTAAAAAATGATCGTACAACAGACCACATTTCCACCCTCCAAACTCTAATTGACAAACAAGTAAACCAAAACAAAGGCAAAATTTACTCGTGTTTTGTAGATTTCAAGAAAGCATTTGATTCAATTTGGCACAAAGGTCTTTTTTTTATAAACTAATAGAAAGTGGTATTGGAGGGGAAACATATGATGTTATTAAATCAATGTTCACTAAAAACAAAATTGGCAACAAGCAAACAGACTTCTTCTCTCATGGACGGGGAGTGAAACAGGGCTGCCCAATAAGCCCAACACTATTTAACATCTACATTAATGAATTGGCAAAAACATTAGAAGAATCGGCAGCACCTGGTCTCACCCCACACAACACTGAAATCAAGTGTCTGCTGTACGCAGATGACCTGGTGCTGCTGTCTCCCACTAAAGAGGTTCTGCTGTAGACAGATGACCTGGTGCTGCTGTCTCCCACTAAAGAGGGGTTACAGCAGCACCTAGATCGTCTTCACAGGTTCTGTCAGACCTGGGCTCTGACCGTTAACCTAAAAAAAACAAATATAATGATATTCCAAAATAGGTCTGGAAATCAGGATGACAAATATAATTTCTATTTGGACACAGTTCTATTAGAACACACCAAAAACTACACGTATCTAGGTCTAAATATCAGCAACACAGGTAGCTTTCACATGGCTGTGAATGAGCTGAGAGACAAAGCAAGAAGAGCATTCTATGCCATTAAAAGGAACATTAAAACCGAAATTCCAATTAGAATCTGGCTCAAAATGTTCCAATCAGTTATAGAACCAATTGCTCTATATGGCAGTGAAGTATGGGGTCCACTCTCTAATAATGAATTCACCAAATGGGACAAACATCCAATCGAAATACTGCATGCAGAGTTTTGCCAGACTGTATTGCAGGTGCAAAGAAAAACTCCAAATAACGCATGTAGAGCAGAATTGGGCCAATACCCCCTCCTCATTCGAATAGAAAAAAGAGACATCACATTTAACAACCATCTAAAAACAAGTGACCCCAAAACATTCCATCACACATCTCTACAATGTCAAGAGATGAAACCAGAGAAGAATCCCCTCAGCCAGCTGGTTCTGAGGCTCAGTTCACTAACCCAAACCAACCCCATAGAGCCTCAGGACAGCACTCAGAAAATCTGGCCCAACAAAATCATCACAAAACAAAAATAAAAATATATCACCTATTGGAAAGACACCACAAAAAATCAAAGTAAACTTCAATGCTATTTGGCTCTAAACAGACAGTACATGGTGGCAGACTGTCTGACCACTGTGACTGATAGAAAACTGAGGAAAACACTGACTAGGTACAGACTCAGAGAGGACAGTCTGGCTATAGAGACCAGTCATCACAGACAAACCTGGCTGCCCAGAGAGGACAGTCTGCCTATAGAGACCGGTCGTCACAGACAAACCTGGCTGCCCAGAGAGGACAGTCTGGCTATAGAGACCAGTCATCACAGACAAACCTGGCTGCCCAGAGAGGACAGGCTGTGCTCACTCTGCTCCAGGGGAGAGGTAAAGACAGAGCTGCATTTCCAATTATACTGTGACACATACTCAGACCTAAGAGAACATTTCTTTCCCAAAATTATAATTCAAACAAAGAATTTGAAACTATAAAAGATGAAGAAAAACTAAAATATTTATTGAGCGAAAAGCCAAAATGTGCAGTTTTGGCAGCCAAATATGTGTCCTCCTGCCACAACCTGAGGGACAGTCAGTGAAAAGTGCAATGTAATGTGGATAATATTTCCCATCTTGTTTTGTTTTGTCTTTCATACCAGGTCATGTGTCTTCTCAGTCATGTTGACACTGGTCTACTACCGTCGCTTTAATGTATTGTTGTTCTCATTAATATTGTTGTTGTAGTTGTTGTTAATGGTAATCCCATGTTCACTACTACTATTATTATTGCTGTTGGTCCCAGCATTTATTTATATATAAATATATATATATTTTTATATATATATATGTATACTTTGACAATGTAAGTAATAATGAACTTGCCATGTCAATAAAGTCAATTGAATTGAATTGAGAGAGAGAGAGAGAGAGAGAGAGAGAGAGAGAGAGAGAGGCGGCTGGTGGATGAGATTATACAGTGAGATAGTGGTTGAGAGGATACAGTTCACCCCGAGGGTCATTGGAGTGACTCAATGACTAGTATAATATATGTCCAGGTATGAAGCCTTGGCTCTGCTCTGATCGATATGGGCTGTTTCATATCATAGGAATATGCCTGTAGTGATGTCTGTAGTATTGTCTGTAGTATTGTGTGTAGTAATGTCTGTAGTATTGTGTGTAGTAATGTCTGTAGTATTGTGTGTAGTAATGTCTGTAGCATTGTGTGTAGTAATGCCTGTAGTATTGTGTGTAGTAATGTCTGTAGTATTGTGTGTAGTAATGTCCATAGTATTGTGTGTAGTAATGCCTGTAGTATTGTGTGTAGTAATGTGTGTAGTAGTGTGTGTAGTAATGCCTGTAGTATTGTGTGTAGTATTGTGTGTAGTAATGTCTGTAGTACTGTCTGTAGTAATGTCTTTAGTAATGTCTGTAGTAATGTCTGTAGTAAGGGAAGACCCCCCTGGAATGGACAAAAATGAATGGGATCTTATTGGCACCGTACGAAACATATACACGATGTACAATACCACTCAAATGGATGCCGTTTCATTCAAAACATATTGCAAATGCCATATGGCAAATGCCAAGTGTCACACAGCAACAATCCAATAGATGGCGAGCGCGCTCCACCGTGAATTTTCATATTGCAAATGCACATCAAGTCAAGACCCAAGGGTCAAATTTTGAAAATTTGCAAAAAAATTCTAAAACTTATCACCCCCTAAAAAAGTGCTTTCTGGACCGTTTTTCGAAAATCTTTTGAATCTTTTTGTCAATTTGTCAATGTATAAGAACTGTATGAACATACTTTTGTCATATTTTATTGTCATACTTTTGTATTTTTTTCTACTTGTCCATAAGGCATATGTTTTGTCCATTTGCAATATGATTTCATAGGAAGTCAAAAGTCCAAGTCAAAAGTCAGTGAACCATTGCCAAATGCCATAAGAAATGTCCAAATGCAATATGAAAGTATTGAAAGTGCCAAATCAGGATGTTTTGTCCATTTGCAATATGATTTCATAGGAAGTCAAAAGTCGAAGTCAAAAGTCAGTGAACCATTCCCAAATGCCATAAGAAATGTCCAAATGCAATATGAAAGTATTGAAAGTGCCAAATCAGGGTGTTATGTCCATTTGCCATGTACGATTATATGAAGTCGGATACAAACCCAAAAGTCAGTGAACCATGTCCGAATGGCATTTATACTGCCCAAATGATATATAGCCCTATGTTAAGCCATGAATCAACCTATATGGTCTATTTGTCATGTATGATGAGGGAGAAGTGGGACTCTGTTGTTTTTTAACTATTTTTTGAAAAACGTCCAAAATGACCAGGGATGACCAAGCAATCAATCAATCAGATTCCAAACTCTCCACTATGGCCAAGACCAAAGAGCTCCCCAAGGATGTCAGGGACAAGATTTTCCCAGGTAACAAACTGAGATTAGGAGCACTCCCTTTAAGAGTGTGCTCCTAATCTCAGCTCGTTACCTGTATAAAAGACACCTGGGAGCCAGAAATCTTTCTGATTGAGACACACGTTTTTCTGGATGTTTTTGTTGTTATTCTGTCTCTCACTGTTCAAATAAACCTACCATTAAAATTATAGACTGATCATTTCTTTGTCAGTTGGCAAACGTACAAAATCAGCAGGGGATCAAATACTTTTTTCCTTCACTGTACCTGGTAGGTTCATTGATAATTTGTGTGAGATTCAGGGCATCAAGTTTAGATTGTAGGATGGCTGGGGTGTTAAGCATGTCCCAGTTTAGGTCACCTAGCAGCACGAGCTCTAAAGATAGATGGGGGGCAATCAGTTCACGTATGGTGTCCAGAGCACAGCTGGGGGCAGAGGGTCTGTTTCGAAGGGTTAAATCTTTCCAAAACTTCATATGTGTTATTAGACAACCCTCATAAACTGTAAATCAGTCATTTCTCCCTACAGATGTCCAAAAAAAATTCTCTCACACACACACACACACACACACACACACACACACACACACACACACACACACACACACACACACACACACACACACACACACACACACACACACATACATACACACACACACACACACACACACAGCAAGGATGGAGTGACACAGTGCGGGGCTTAAAGATACACAGAGCCTGCAATGGCATTACCATAATCTCTAGGCAGTGCCGAGTTCAACGAGATGCCCCGCTTGACCGTAGCTTCCTCGGGTCTGAGAGCAGCGACCGTGAAAAAAAGTAGGCCCATAATGAAGCCTGGGCCTAAATTTCAGGTGGTTTTGGGGGACAGAGGAGGAACCGTTAGGGTTAGAAGGACAATTCAACCACAGGAATGTTCCTAAGGTCCTCCCGATCTGTGCAAGCCTAACCTTGACCGTGTGGCATTAACCCTTAACAGTGAAAACAGTTTTTTTTCATCTCACAGTTTACAATGACATCTCTCCCCATAGGAATACATTGCCTGCTCCCCTAAATTCAACCTGAAGCCTATGTGGGTTATGAATGCCTTATGAACCTGTCTTCGATGACAATTCATCAGGTCACTATGAGGTCTACCTGTGTTGATTCTAAGCTTCCTGGAGCAACCGGAAGTGATTAAATTCACCCTAAAGGTGTTTTGATATACCAAACCTGCAGTTTGTGAAACTCACAGCATTCAACCCTGTGTAGATCAGTCAATTCTGAACGTAAAGACTTTAAACTTCCTGCAACTTCCTGTTGCTTCCTGCAACACAAACTCAAAAAAGTTATTGGACACTGTAAAGTCCATAGAGAATAAGAGCACCTCCTCCCAGCTGCCCACTGCACTGAGGATAGGAAACTCTGTCACCACCGATAAATCCACTACAATTGAGAATTTCAATAAGCATTTTTCTATGGCTGGCCATGCTTTCCACCTGGCTACCCCTACTGCAGTCAACAGCACTGCACCCCCCACAGCAACTCGTCCAAGCCTTCCCCATTTCTCCTTGTCCCAAATCCAGTCAGCTGATGCTCTGAAAGAGCTGCAAAATCTGGACCCCTACAAATCAGCCGGGCTAGATAATCTGGACCATTTCTTTGTAAAATTATCTGCCGAAATTGTTGCAACCCCTATTACTAGCCTGTTCAACCTCTCTTTCGTGTCGTCTGAGATTCCCAAAGATTGGAAAGCAGCTGCGGTCATCCCCCTCTTCAAAGGGGGGGACACTCTTGACCCAAACTGCTACAGACCAATATCTATCCTACCCCGCCTTTCTAAGGTCTTCGAAAGCCAAGTTAACAAACAGATTACCGACCATTTCGAATCCCACCGCACCTTCTCTGCTATGCAATCTGGTTTCAGAGCTGGTCATGGGTGCACCTCAGCCACGCTCAAGGTCCTAAACGATATCTTAACCGCCATCGATAAGAAACAATACTGTGCAGCCATATTCATTGACCTGGCCAAGGCTTTCGACTTTGTCAATCACCACATCCTCATTGGCAGACTCAATAGTCTTGGATTCTCAAATGATTGCCTCGCCTGTTTCACCAACTACTTCTCTGATAGAGTTCAGTGTGTCAAATCGGTGGGCCTGTTGTCCGGGCCTCTGGCAGTCTCTTTGGGGTGCCACAGGGTTCAAATCTTGGGCCGACTCTTTTCTCTGTATACATCAATGATGTCGCTCTTGCTGCTGGTGAGTCTCTGATCCACCTCTACGCAGACGATACCATTCTGTATACTTCTGGCCCTTCTTTGGACACTGTGTTAACTTCATCGGGGTAGGGGGCAGCATTTTGACGTCCGGATGAAAAGAGTGCCCAAAGTAAACTGCCTGCTTCTCAGGCCCAGAAGGTAGGATATGCATATTATTAGTAGATTTGGATAGAAAACACTCTGAATTTTCTAAAACTGTTTGAATGATGTCTGTGAGTATAACAGAACTCATATGGCAGGCAAAACCTGAGAAACAATCCAACCAGGAAGTGTGGAAATCTGAGGTTTGTAGTTTTTCAAGTGATTCCCTATCCAGTACCCTATCCAGTATACAGTGTCAAAGGGTCCTTTTGCACTTCCTAAGGCTTCCACTAGATGTCAACAGTCTTTAGAACGTTGTTTCATGCTTCTACTGTGAATGGGGAGAGAATAAGAGCTATTGGAATCAGATGACTGAGAAAATGACATGAGCTCAATCGCGCGCACTCACATGAGAGTTAGTTGTGTTCCTTTTCATTTCTGAAGACAAAGGAATCGTCCAGTTGGAATATTATGGAAGATTTATGATAAAAACATCCTAAAGATTGATTCTATACATCGTTTGACATGTTGTACTAGTCCTTTATTATAGAGCTGTACTAGTCCTTTATTATAGAGCTGTACTAGTCCTTTATTATAGAGCTGTACTAGACCTTTATTATAGAGCTGTACTAGTCCTTTATAGAGCTGAACTAGTCCTTTATTATAGAGCTGTACTAGTCCTTTATTATAGAGCTGTACTAGTCCTTTATTATAGAGCTGTACTAGTCCTTTATTATAGAGCTGTACTAGTCCATTATTATAGAGTTTTACTAGTCCTTTAATATAGAGCTGTACTAGTCTGTCACGCCCTGACCAGGTGAACTCTGCTATTTTGGTCAGGGTGTGGCATTTCTATGCTTTATTTTCTATGTTTTGGTTATAGCCTTTCTTTGTGTTTTATTTCTATGTTGGGCTCGGGGGTGATTTCCCAATCAGACAGCTGTCGCTTGTGAAGTCTGATTGGGAATCACATTTAAGTTCCTTTTCCCCCACGATGTTTGTGGGTTGTTGTCTCGTTATTTGAGCACGTAACGTATTGGCAGTTTTTCCTTGATTTTGTGTACATGTTTAATTCTAGTGTGTTAAATAAACATGTATTCGCTCCCAGCTGCGTTTTGGTCCGCTTCCTCGTCTCCCGACGACAATCGTTACAGAACAACCCACCGAACCAGGACCAAGCAGCGGGAGGAAAAGGAGCGCGAGAGATGGGCTCGCGAGGGGAAGGAGTTCTGGACCTGGGAGGAGATCATGTCGGGGAAAGGACCCTGGCGGAAGGATTCCCAGGTCGAGGAGGTAAAGCCAGCCGGTAGACGGAGTCGCAGGCGGCGGTCGAGGAGGCCCGGAAAACAGCCCCAAGAATTTTTTTTGGGGGGGCTAATGGGGTGGTCCGGAAGGGCAGAGGAAGAGCCCAGACCACTGCTCTCGTGGGGGATGACGGCGGAGGAAGAGAAGGAGATGAGGCGTTTGATTGAGGACCTGCAGAGGGAAGATCTGGAGGAGGAGCCATGGTATGCTGAGTTGCGCGCTGTTCCCCGCACCAAGCCCACGGTGCGTGTCCCCAGTCCTGTCCGGCCCGTCCCTGCTCCCCGCACCAAGCCATGGTATGCAGAGTTGCGCGCTGTGTCGCCAGTGCGCCCGCACAGCCCAGTGCGTCCGGTGGACATGCCCAGCACATGCCGTGCTAGGATGGGCATCCAGCCAGGACGAGTGGCTAAACCGGCTCCACGCTTCAGGTCACCAGTACGTGTTCACAGTCCTGTCTGGCCCGTCCCTGCTCCCCGCACCAGGTTAGTGGTGCGTGTCCCCAGTCCTGTCCGGCCCGTCCCTGCTCCCCGCACCAGGTTAGTGATGCGTGTCCCCAGTCCTGTCCGGCCCGTCCCTGCTCCCCGCACCAAGTCAGTGGTGCGTGTCCCCAGTCCTGTCTGGCCCGTCCCTGCTCCCCGCACCAAGTCAGTGGTGCGTGTCCCCAGTCCGGTCCGGCCCGTCCCTGCTCCCCGCACCAAGTCAGTGGTGCGTGTCCCCAGTCCTGTCTGGCCCGTCCCTGCTCCCCGCACCAAGTCAGTGGTGCGTGTCCCCAGTCCGGTCCGGCCCGTCCCTGCTCCCCGCACCAAGTCAGTGGTGCGTGTCCCCAGTCCTGTCCGGCCCATCCCTGCTCCCCGCACCAGGTTAGTGGTGCGTGTCCCCAGTCCTGTCCGGCCCATCCCTGTTCCCCGCACCAAGCCCACGGTGCGTGTCCACAGTCCTGTCCGGTCCGTCCCTGTTCCCCGCACCAAGCCCACGGTGCGTGTCCACAGTCCTGTCCGGCCCGTTCCTGTTCCCCGCACCAAGCCCACGGTGCGTGTCCACAGTCCGGCACGGCCCGTGTCTGGTCCACCGGTGCCCAATCATGTTCCGGTCGACGGCTCCGCTCCGGAGCCTGAGCATGCCGCTCCACAGTGGTCCAGTCCGGGCCAGAGGGGTAGGGCTAGGGTGGAGGCAGGGGGAGAAACACGCCCGGGGCCAGAGCCTCCACCGAGGGTGAGGCGCCCACCCGGGTCCCCCCCCTAATAGACTTTAGGTTGGTGCGCCGGGAGTACGCACCGTTGGAGGGGGGGTACTGTCACGCCCTGACCAGGTGAACTCTGCTATTTTGGTCAGGGTGTGGCATTTCTATGCTTTATTTTCTATGTTTTGGTTATAGCCTTTCTTTGTGTTTTATTTCTATGTTGGGCTCGGGGGTGATTTCCCAATCAGACAGCTGTCGCTTGTGAAGTCTGATTGGGAATCACATTTAAGTTCCTTTTCCCCCACGATGTTTGTGGGTTGTTGTCTCGTTATTTGAGCACGTAACGTATTGGCAGTTTTTCCTTGATTTTGTGTACATGTTTAATTCTAGTGTGTTAAATAAACATGTATTCGCTCCCAGCTGCGTTTTGGTCCGCTTCCTCGTCTCCCGACGACAATCGTTACATAGTCCTTTATTATAGAGCTGTACTAGTCCTTTATTATAGAGCTGTACTAGTCCTTTATTATAGAGCTGTACTAGTCCTTTATTATAGAGCTGAACTAGTCCTTTATTATAGAGCTGTAGGAGTCCTTTATTATAGAGCTGTACTAGTCCTTTATTATAGAGCTGTACTAGTCCTTTATTATAGAGCTGTACTAGTCCTTTATTATAGAGCTGTACTAGTCCTTTATTATAGAGCTGTAGGAGTCCTTTATTATAGAGCTGTACTAGTCCTTTATTATAGAGCTGAACTAGTCCTTTATTATAGAGCTGTACTAGTCCTTTATTATAGAGCTGTACTAGTCCTTTATTATAGAGCTGTACTAGTCCTTTATTATAGAGTTGTACTAGTCCTTTATTATAGAGCTGTAGGAGTCCTTTATTATAGAGCTGTAGGAGTGCTTTATTATAGAGCTGTACTAGTCCTTTATTATAGAGCTGTAGGAGTGCTTTATTATAGAGCTGTACTAGTCCTTTATTATAGAGCTGAAGGAGTCCTTTATTATAGAGCTGAACTAGTCCTTTATTATAGAGCTGTAGGAGTCCTTTATTATAGAGCTGTACTAGTCCTTTATTATAGAGTTGTACTAGTCCTTTATTATAGAGCTGTAGGAGTCCTTTATTATAGAGCTGTAGGAGTCCTTTATTATAGAGCTGTAGGAGTGCTTTATTATAGAGCTGTACTAGTCCTTTAGTATTATTATTATTACTACAGACATCCCTACAGACGTTAACAAAGAGGAGTTCCATAGTTAATCTTCATCACTCAGAACACCGCAGTGCTCTGAGTGACGAGGACTGTCCAGCAGGGTTCTCCATTTCTACAGACATTACAGGGTTCTACTGTCCAGCAGGGTTCTCCATTTCTACAGACATTACAGGGTTCAAGCAGGGTTCTCCATTTCTACAGACATTACAGGGTTCTACAGTCAAGCAGGGTTCTCCGTTTCTGGTTCATAAAGTCTACTGGTTTTCTGGTCCTTAGCATCACACCTGATTCAACAATTATTGTCTTGAGAGAAAACCTTGATTAGTGAAATGTTTGAGTCAGATGTGCAGTGATAGATCAAATACCTGCACATCCAATAGGTCTCAAGGACTAGGAGAACTGTGCAATAAAGTTTATAAAAGCAGCGGGGGGTTTTTTTTAAGTCTATTTTTAAGCAGCAAAGTATTTTTTTTAAGTCTATTTTTAGAAGCTGAGAAAATGTTAGCCCCAGGCTAAATCAAGTCCTTTCTCTGAACATATTATGCTGTGTTAAATTCCTTCCTCCCCTAATTATAATGTAATATATTGGTAGAATTTAATAGCTGATAATATTCCTATCTCCCTTAGTTATAATTTATTATACTGGTAGAACTTAATAGCTGATAATACCAGGATAGAGAGAGAAAAAGTTTCCACCAAAATACCCCCCTCTTCAACAGGAGAAAGTACAATGAATATTCACACTGTCACATTATCTTGTTTATTTAATATTTTCGACGTGTGTTTTGACATCAACCTCACAGAGACGTCAACAGGATCACAACCTTAACTCTTCCATCTGTTCTCTTAATCCGAACCTTTAGACACCTAATCTGGATTATATCGGTACATGTATTATAACATGGAATGGGCCTCGTGTTTTGATCGTGAAGGTGGGAGCTTTAGAGAGGTCAAAGGTTTTTCTGTCTTGATGATGTGTGACCAGAACACTATGTAAAAGGTATTTTATAAATACATTTGTTTGATTTAACACCTGTCACAGCTGATAATACTACAGAAACAGTAATTACTGAATTTACTCGATATAATTATTATTATTGTTATTAGTATTATTATTATTTATTGAACTTGTATAGCACTTCTAAAATCATCTCAAAGGACATAAAAAGTTAAATAACAAACAAAACATTTAAATGATGGAGATTGAAAGGCAGTGGGAACAAGGAGAGAGAGAGAGAGAGAGAGAGAGAGAGAGAGAGAGAGAGAAATAGAGACAGAGAGAGAGAGAGAGAGAGAGAGATAGAGAGATAGAGACAGAGAGAGAGAGAGATAGAGACAGAGAGATAGAGACAGAGAGAGAGACAGAGAGAGAGAGACAGAGAGATAGAGACAGAGAGATAGAGACAGAGAGAGAGAGATAGAGAGAGAGAGAGCATTTCTTTCAACCCAGTCCCAGAACACAGAAGGGAAGGCAGTAAACTAGAGCAGGCTGTTAGAGTCTGTGCAAGGCTAGGACACAGAGGGAGAGACTGCTATAAAGACAGTATACCTGTAGTGTATGTCTCACCCGCACACACACATTACTCCATTGAACTGTTACAAACTGCCTGTCACTCTGACCAACCCTCTGTCTGCAGCTTCTAGATATCAGCCACGTACGTGTGTGTGTGTTTGTATCATTTGATGCTAACTGGGGTCCCATACGGTGGCACACAATTGGCCCAGCGCTGTCTGTGGTTTGGCCGGTCTAGGCCGTCGTTGTAAATAAGATTTTTTTTCTCAACTGACTTACCTAGTTAAATAAAGATAAAAAGAAAATGGCTATAATCCCTTTACTACCAGTGGTGGAAAAAGTACCCAATTGTCATACTTGAGTAAAAGTAACCCATTAAAATACTACTTGAGTAAAAGTCTAAAAGTATTTGGTTTGAAATATACTGAAGTATCAAAAGTAAATGTAATTGCTTATATTAAGCAAACCAGACTGTGTGATCTTCTTGATTTTTTAAATTTACAGATTGCCAGGGGCACACTCCAACACTCGAACATCATTTACAAATAAAGCATTTGTGTTTGGTGAGTCCTCCAGATCAGAGGCAGTAGGGATGGCCAGGGATGTTCTCTGTTTAGTGAGTCCTCCAGATCAGAGACAGTAGGGATGACCAGGGATGTTCTCTGTTTAGTGAGTCCTCCAGATCAGAGACAGTAGGGATGACCAGGGATGTTCTCTGTTTAGTGAGTCCTCCAGATCAGAGACAGTAGGGATGACCAGGGATGTTCTCTGTTTAGTGAGTCCTCCAAATCAGAGGCAGTAGGGATGACCAGGGATGTTCTCTGTTTAGTGAGTCCTCCAAATCAGAGGCAGTAGGGATGACCAGGGATGTTCTCTGTTTAGTGAGTCCTCCAGATCAGAGGCAGTAGGGATGACCAGGGATGTTCTCTGTTTAGTGAGTCCTCCAGATCAGAGGCAGTAGGGATGACCAGGGATGTTCTCTGTTTAGTGAGTCCTCCAGATCAGAGGCAGTAGGGATGACCAGGGATGTTCTCTGTTTAGTGAGTCCTCCAGATCAGAGGCAGTAGGGATGACCAGATATGTTCTCTGTTTAGTGAGTCCACCAGATCAGAGGCAGTAGGGATGACCAGGGATGTTCTCTGTTTAGTGAGTCCTCCAGATCAGAGGCAGTAGGGATGACCAGGGATGTTCTCTGTTTAGTGAGTCCTCCAGATCAGAGGCAGTAGGGATGACCAGGGATGTTCTCTGTTTAGTGAGTCCTCCAGATCAGAGACAGTAGGGATGACCAGGGATGTTCTCTGTTTAGTGAGTCCTCCAGATCAGAGACAGTAGGGATGACCAGGGATGTTCTCTGTTTAGTGAGTCCTCCAGATCAGAGACAGTAGGGATGACCAGGGATGTTCTCTGTTTAGTGAGTCCTCCAAATCAGAGGCAGTAGGGATGACCAGGGATGTTCTCTGTTTAGTGAGTCCTCCAGATCAGAGGCAGTAGGGATGACCAGGGATGTTCTCTGTTTAGTGAGTCCTCCAGATCAGAGGCAGTAGGGATGACCAGGGATGTTCTCTGTTTAGTGAGTCCTCCAGATCAGAGGCAGTAGGGATGACCAGGGATGTTCTCTGTTTAGTGAGTCCTCCAGATCAGAGGCAGTAGGGATGACCAGGGATGTTCTCTGTTTAGTGAGTCCTCCAGATCAGAGGCAGTAGGGATGACCAGGGATGTTCTCTGTTTAGTGAGTCCTCCAGATCAGAGGCAGTAGGGATGACCAGGGATGTTCTCTGTTTAGTGAGTCCTCCAGATCAGAGGCAGTAGGGATGACCAGGGATGTTCTCTGTTTAGTGAGTCCTCCAGATCAGAGGCAGTAGGGATGACCAGATATGTTCTCTGTTTAGTGAGTCCACCAGATCAGAGCCAGTAGGGATGACCAGGGATTTTCTCTGTTTAGTGAGTCCTCCAGATCAGAGGCAGTAGAGATGACCAGGGATGTTCTCTGTTTAGTGAGTCCTCCTGATCAGAGGCAGTAGGGATGACCAGGGATGTTCTCTGTTTAGTGAGTCCACCAGATCAGAGGCAGTAGGGATGACCAGGGATGTTCTCTGTTTAGTGAGTCCTCCAGATCAGAGGCAGTAGGGATGACCAGGGATGTTCTCTGTTTAGTGAGTCCTCCAGATCAGAGGCAATAGTGATGACCAGGGATGTTCTCTGTTTAGTGAGTCCTCCAGATCAGAGACAGTAGGGATGACCAGGGATGTTCTCTGTTTAGTGAGTCCTCCAGATCAGAGGCAGTAGTGATGACCAGGGATGTTCTCTGTTTAGTGAGTCCTCCAGATCAGAGGCAGTAGTGATGACCAGGGATGTTCTCTGTTTAGTGAGTCCTCCTGATCAGAGGCAGTAGGGATGACCAGGGATGTTCTCTGTTTAGTGAGTCCACCAGATCAGAGGCAGTAGGGATGACCAGGGATGTTCTCTGTTTAGTGAGTCCTCCAGATCAGAGGCAGTAGGGATGACCAGATATGTTCTCTGTTTAGTGAGTCCACCAGATCAGAGGCAGTAGGGATGACCAGGGATGTTCTCTGTTTAGTGAGTCCTCCAGATCAGAGGCAGTAGGGATGACCAGGGATGTTCTCTGTTTAGTGAGTCCTCCAGATCAGAGGCAGTAGGGATGACCAGGGATGTTCTCTGTTTAGTGAGTCCTCCAGATCAGAGACAGTAGGGATGACCAGGGATGTTCTCTGTTTAGTGAGTCCTCCAGATCAGAGACAGTAGGGATGACCAGGGATGTTCTCTGTTTAGTGAGTCCTCCAGATCAGAGACAGTAGGGATGACCAGGGATGTTCTCTGTTTAGTGAGTCCTCCAAATCAGAGGCAGTAGGGATGACCAGGGATGTTCTCTGTTTAGTGAGTCCTCCAGATCAGAGGCAGTAGGGATGACCAGGGATGTTCTCTGTTTAGTGAGTCCTCCAGATCAGAGGCAGTAGGGATGACCAGGGATGTTCTCTGTTTAGTGAGTCCTCCAGATCAGAGGCAGTAGGGATGACCAGGGATGTTCTCTGTTTAGTGAGTCCTCCAGATCAGAGGCAGTAGGGATGACCAGGGATGTTCTCTGTTTAGTGAGTCCTCCAGATCAGAGGCAGTAGGGATGACCAGATATGTTCTCTGTTTAGTGAGTCCTCCAGATCAGAGGCAGTAGGGATGACCAGGGATGTTCTCTGTTTAGTGAGTCCTCCAGATCAGAGGCAATAGTGATGACCAGGGATGTTCTCTGTTTAGTGAGTCCACCAGATCAGAGGCAGTAGTGATGACCAGGGATGTTCTCTTGATAAGTGTGTGAATTGGACCGTTTTCCTGTCCTGCTAAGCATTCGAAATGTAGTATGCTAGTTTGGGTATTCGGACACAGTCACTCAATGAGAGGGAGCAGCACTGAGTTATCCTGCAACGTCACTTCCTGGAGTACCATGTTATGTCTCCATTGCTGCGTTTACACAGGCAGCCCATTTAGGAACTTTTTTTCTCTCACTAATTGGTCTTTTGACCAATCAAATCAGCGCTGAAAAAGATCTGAAGTGAAAAGGTCTGCTGTGATTGGTCAAAACACCAATTTAGGGGGGAAAAAAAATATCTGAATTGAGAGGCCTGTGTAGACGCAGCCAAAGACACGTCATCTTAACCGATTTAATTAGGTTTCAATGTGCTATTGAGTCTTTACATATAAATGAATTGTGTCTCGTGATCGATGGCTTTGTCCTTTCATATATAAATGGTATGGCGTGCATAAATGAATCAGCATAAAACCTCACCTCCATGCATAAATTAATCCGCATAAAACCACACCTCCAAACATAAATTAATCAGCATAAATCCACACCTCCAAACATTTGATCAACTCAGTAACGCAGAGCTCATTAATTTGATCAACTAAAGGAGAGAGAACGTTGTTGTAATGACAGTGCTTCTCAATTATTTTCTGTTACGCCCCCCCTAGGAAGAAGTAAACATTTCGCGCCCCCCCAACTCTCCGCCGCGACTGTAAATAGTATCATTTGTCTATAAAATTGTTATAAGTACACCTCTGCATAACATTGTATGCTTATTAACATTAAAGAAAAATAAAAAAGAAAGAAATATAGATCAACTTACAACAAAGAATAACTTTATTAACATTGTTTTTTTTTAGTTTGTAACAGAAAAGACTTCAAGTGCATCAATTTGCCTGAAATTTAAAAAAAATTAAACCCTTATTTAAACTGTAAACATTTTTTGACCATTTGATGCTGAAAAATACAATTAAATATAATCAATAAATAATAATAAATTCAAATTGATAAGCAACATTAACTCAGGAGCACAATATATGAAACATTTTGACCTATAAAACAAAAATGAATAAAACAATTTGTGCTGATTTTTTTTTTAATCAAAATGAGGAAGTCAGGATTAATGGCTACAATGAGCACGTTTTGCAGAGCACAGCTTTTCGAAGCGGGGTTTGAAGCATGATACTGCAACTCTCAGCTCCTGCTCAATGTTTAGCTGGGACCTGTACTTGGTCTTCAGTGCAGCAACAGCAGAGAAGCCAGTCTCACAAAGATAAGATGTTGCAAAAGGAAGAAGAATGCCCATGGCCCTCTGCCCTAAGAGTGGATACTGCCTCTCTACACTCAGCCAGAATTCACTCAGTGTCTGTGATGTGAACCTCAGTCTCAATGTGGAGTCAGACGTCATATCAATGAACTGGTCCTCCTCTGCAGAGCTGAAACCAGTTGGAGCTGGTGCATTGAAAGGATCTCTCACCCAGTCATATTGGGAACTGTTTTCAGGGAAGTACTTTTTAAAGAATCCCATCAGTGATGAAATATGCTCCTTGGAATGGAATCACTGAGGTGGCATCATAGTCAGTAGTGTCAAGAAATTCATGCAGGTTCTGGAATGAATCAGTATTTCCTTCATCAAGTCGCCTGCCCCACATTGCAAGCTTTCGAGTGAAAGAGCTGATCTTGTCTGTGACCTGAGGGAGGTGTTTATCTTTCCCTTGAAGCTGTAGATTTAGTTCATTTAGCTTTCCAAATATGTCACTCAGGTAGGCCAGTTTTGCCAGGAAGTTCTCATCACTAAATTTTTCTGTGATGTCATACTTGTGCTCCTGCTCCAAAAACATTCTTATCTGCTCTCTGAGCTCAAAAACTCGGGACAAAACTTTTCCTCGTGACAGCCACCTTGCTTCACTGTGAAACAGCACAGCTTGATGTTCAGCTCCCATCTCCTCACAGATAGCAGAGAAGACTCTTGTTTTTAGTGGTCTGGTCTTTATAAAATTGACTACACCTACAATGTCAGTCATAACCTCACTTAATTCAGAGGAAAGGTGCCTTGATGCCAGTGCTTCTGTGTATAACACAGTGTGTCCACTCAGCATTAGGTGAGGCCTTCTTGATGAGTGCCCGAAGTCCTTTTCTCATCCCTGCCATGGTCTGTGCACCATCACTGCAAACACCAATGCAGTTCTCCCACTTTAGCCCATTCTCAGTCAGGAAGCAGTCCAGCATTTTGAATAGCTCTTCAGCTGTGGCTCTGTCTCTGACATATTTACAAAAAAGTAGATCCTCACACAGGGAGTTTGTCATGTCAAAACGTACATAAGCGATAAACAAACAGTCTTTGTTGCTGTCAGTTGCTTCATCGAACTGTAAGGCAAAACGTTTGTCTTTGAGTTTATCTACCAGCTGTTCTTTAATATCATTAGCAATGTCATTTATACGTCTGGCGACAGTGTCATTGGACAGAGGGATAGTTTTTATTTTTGCAGCACTTGCGTCATCCAGCTTGACAGAGACCATGTCTAATGCTGCAGGCAGTATCAGCTCCTCTGCTATGGAGTGGGGTTTTTTGCACTGAGCAATTTGGTACGCAACCTTATATGATGCTAACAGTGCTCGCTGGTTTACTGAAGTAGCATTCACAAAGCGGGACGATTGTTGACAATATTCGGCACGTTTTCGCTGAAAAAACTCAAGCGGCTTGTCAGCGTGATTGGGGTGTAATGTCTTTAAGTGACGCCTTAATTTATTTGGCTTCACGCTGTCCGCTGCCAACATTTTTAGACACAGTAAACATACCGGTCTTTCCTCGTCTCCCACCGTAGTCACAGTGAAGCCAAGCGTTACATACGCTTCGTCATATTTCCTCGTCTTAGCTTTCGGGAGACTTACGTTTGTCTCATTATCTCCGTCTCTCTCCGCCTTTCTTCTCATCCCTGTTAAATATTTTTCCATGGTGTCTCTTAAGGGTTTGTTATCTGCACTTCATATCTCCTGCTCTGTGCTGTGTGCTCTTGTTCGGTTAAAAAAAAAACTACTACGCGGCAAAAAAAAGCGTGTTCCCCGGGGTCACGCGCCCCCCCTGGCATCGCTCCGAGCCCCCCCAGGGGGGCGCGCCCCACTATTTGAGAAGGACTGTTGTAATGTAACCCATAATGTTTGAGCGTCCAGTTTTCCGTTAGTTAAGGGAACATTCTATAAACGTTATGTATGTTAGCAAAAACGTCCTGAGAACCCTTTTTTTTTTAGCATGTTTTGGTGTTAAAGATTGCAGAAAATTCCCTTTAATAATGTCAAACATAATTCATCTAGAACGTGGTTACAATGTTCTCAGAATATACAACGTTAATGTTCTTGACGTGTTTTATGGGACGTTGCAATAACGCTCATGTGTCGAGTTTCTGTTATAGTTGTCTAATGTTGGTGGGTCCTACTAACCTGTTCTAATGATACCCCCTGAATCACTGTGCTCAATATTTAAAAAAAAATATGAGTGTACTATTTATCAGAGCTGAAATGTACTTCAAGGTGTGTTCACCCAATTGCTTACAACTACCATGTTGTTCCAGATCAGCACAAGTACCTGAGGAGGAGGGGTTAGGGAACTGTCTTCTGGACAGTACCTATCTATACTCCCGAGTGGTGCAGAGATCTAAGACACTGTATCTCATTGCAATAGGCATCACTGCAGTACTTGGTTCAAATCCAGGCTGCATCACATCTGGCTGTGATTGGGAGTCCCTTAGGACGGCGCACAATTGGCCCAGCGTCGTCTGGGTTTGGCATGGGCTAGACCGTCGTTGTAAAGAAGAATTAGTTCTAAGCTGACTTGCCTAGTTAAATAAAAAACATACTGGCCCCAATGCCCATGTTCTGGAGCTATCTCTTATTGGCACAGTGGTTTTGGGTTTTTGGTGCTGACCACAAGGGCAGTCACTGTACAATCACACTCTTAGTAATATATCTTAATGTTGTTACTTAGCAAAAAATTACAACAAACCTATCTGATCTAATTAAAATGAGTTTCTCATTGAAAGACTGTTGTAGTACCACAGATCACCAAGAGAGGGCGCGGGACGCTCATTTTATGTAAACGTATTTACAAACTATGATGTCACTTTTACAGCAAGGTAAGTCACTCAGAGGTGAACGGGAGGGGTGGCGGGGTGCAGTGGACGTTTAGGCCAACATCTACTGTCACCAGTTAGCAGGAATAATTATGTCAGTGTGTTTCCACACTGACATAATCCTAGGTTTTTGGCCTTTCTCAGGAGTTTTTCCTAGGGAGTTTTTCCCAGCCACCGTGCTTCTTTCACATGCATTGTTTGCAGTTTTGGGGTTTTAGGCTGGGTTTCTGTACAGCACTTTGAGATTTCAGCTGATGTACGAAGGGCTATATAAATAAATTTGATTTGATTTGATTTGATTTCCATGTTCTTTTATGATGTTGCCAACAATACAAAAAGATCATGTATTACGTTTATATCCATTAGGCATTTACATTTTAGTCATTTAGCAGATGCTCTTATCCAGAGCAACTTACAGTAGTGAGTGCATACATTTTTCATACCGGTCCCCCATGGGAATCGAACCTACAACCCTGGCATTGCAAGTGCCATGCTCTACCAAGCGAGCCACACGGGACCGTGGTGTGTATGACTGGCTGTGGTATGATACACTCACTGGTATTTACTCATTATTACTCAGTGCAGGATTTTGTTCCAGCACGTCGCTAACACACCTGATTCAAATAATGAACTGACCATGGCCTTAATGATGGTCTTACTGGTGTCTTACCGCAGGGCTGGAATGAAAGCCTGCACACGGTATCTCTATGATAACCAACCAGGAGCGGGAGATGTCCTGTTTATTCCATCTTGATTCCGAGAATGTTCCAACAAGGTTTTCTGTAAAACCATGCAGAGAATTTTTGTAAAGTTACCAGATTTTTACAACTTTAGTTAATAGAGAAGGTGATATAGGAGTCATGAAGACAAGGCAATTGGATTAAAGAGAAATTATTATTTTTTTAAAAGAGAGAAAAAGATAGTGAGAGAGAAAGACAACAGCTCCCTTTCGAGAAACTAATTCTTCACTAACTTAATCCCACCAGGGGTTGGGAGATAACAAGTGCAACCAACGTTTATTCCTCAGTAATTCTGATGGTTTTTTTTTTCTTTTTTAAACGTAGAATATATTAGGTGGTGAATCTCTCCCTACTGTGAAATAAATAGACACCCCGCTTCCCAATTTGTTGTGGCACAAATTGACATTGGAACCCAACATGACCAGAGCAGCAAATCCTCATAGCTTCCACAGGGATTACAACGATTTAGGCTGTATCCCAAATAGCAACATGTTGCCTATATAGTGCACTACTTTTAAACAGAGGCGGGCATAGGGAATATATACTACATAGGGAACAGGGTGACATTTGGGACTCTAAATATATGGCTGGTTTACTACATGTCACTGGAATGTCAGACAGAATTCATGTCTAGTTTATTACATGTCACTGGCATGTCAGAGAATTCACTTCAACACCAAGCAGAAAGCACCTCTGGCTCAGCTCAGGATGGTGATTGTAATGTAACGTGGTGAAGTAGTGGTCCACCTGTCTCTCTTGCAGGTATTTGCATGTGACCTTCAGTGAGTAGTGCTGTGCCCTTCAGGTATTAATGGAATGAGATTCTGTCAGGATGAGTCCCGAATGTCACCCTATTTTCAATTTATTTAACCTTTATTCAACCTTTATTCAACCTTTATTTAACCTTTATTTAACCTTTAACCTTTACTCAACCTTTATTCAACCTTTATTCAACCGTTATTTAACCTTTACTCAACCTTTATTTAACCTTTATTCAACCTTTATTTAACCTTTATTCAACCTTTATTTAACCGTTATTTAACCTTTATTCAACTGTTATTTAACCTTTACTCAATCTTTATTTAACCTTTATTCAATCTTTATTCAACCTTTATTCAACCTTTATTCAACCTTTATTCAACCTTTATTTAACCTTTATTCAATCTTTATTCAACCTTTATTTAACCTTTATTCAACCTTTATTCAACCTTTATTCAACTGTTATTTAACCTTTACTCAATCTTTATTTAATCTTTATTCAATCTTTATTCAACCTTTATTCAACCTTTATTCAACTGTTATTTAACCTTTACTCAATCTTTATTTAATCTTTATTCAACCTTTATTCAACCTTTATTCAACCTTTATTTAACCTTTATTCAATCTTTATTCAACCTTTATTTAACCTTTATTCAACCTTTATTTAACCTTTATTCAACTGTTATTTAACCTTTACTCAATCTTTATTTAATCTTTATTCAATCTTTATTCAACCTTTATTCAACCTTTATTCAACCTTTATTCAACCTTTATTTAACCTTTATTCAACCGTTATTCAACCTTTATTCAACCTTTCTTCAACCTTTATTTAACCTTTATTCAACCTTTATGAACCTTTATTTAACCTTTATTCAACCTTTATTAACCTTTATTTAACTAGGCAAGTCAGTAAAGAACAAATTCTTATTTTCAATGACGGCCTACCCTGGACAAACCCTAACACGGATGACGCTGGACCAATTGTGCGCCGCCCTATGGGACTCCCGATCATGGCCGATTGGGATACAGGCCAGTATCGAACCAGGGTCTGTAGTGACGCCTCTAAGCACTGAGATGCAGTGCCTTAGACCGCTGTGCCACTCGCGAGCCCTATTCCTTATATAGAGCACTGTTTTTTTTATATCAGAGCACCAGTCAAAGGTAATGTACTATACAGTATATATTTAGGTCTAGTAGCCTACCTAGTTCAACAGTTATTCCCAGTAGCCTACCTAGTTCAACAGTTATTCCTAGTAGCCTAAGTTACCTAGTTCAACACTTATTCCTAGTAGCCTACCTAGTTCAACAGTTATTCCTAGTAGCCTACCTAGTTCAACAGTTATTCCCAGTAGCCTACCTAGTTCAACACTTATTCCTAGTAGCCTACCTAGTTCAACAGTTATTCCTAGTAGCCTACCTAGTTCAACAGTTATTCCCAGTAGCCTACCTAGTTCAACACTTATTCCTAGTAGCCTACCTAGTTCAACAGTTATTCCCAGTAGCCTACCTAGTTCAACACTTATTCCTAGTAGTCTACCTAGTTCAACAGTTATTCCTAGTAGCCTACCTAGTTCAACAGTTATTCCTAGTAGCCTAAGTTACCTAGTTCAACAGTTATTCCCAGTAGACTACCTAGTTCAACAGTTATTCCTAGTAGCCTACCTAGTTCAACAGTTATTCCTAGTAGCCTACCTAGTTCAACAGTTATTCCTAGTAGCCTACCTAGTTCAGCAACAAAAATAAATTCAATCTAATCTAAACTCTTTGACCTAAGGTTCTATATATTTGGAATGAATTTAACCCAGATTGGATTGGATGTTACGGTCACGCTGCAAGTTGTTGCTCTGCCCAACACTTTCAATAAACGTGTGCTGTACAGGCACACATGGGGGTGTTC
>NW_021822491.1:0-15000 GCF_901001165.1 Salmo trutta
GTGAGAATAAATAGCAGCTTCATTAACACTTAAGAGTTCTTGAGGGGGAAAGTGGCTTCCACAATAGAGAGGGAAGGTGAATGGTGTAAGTAAATAAATGGTGCAGCTGCTTGTTTGTTTGTGTGTGTTCGTGTGTGTGTGTTGTGGGTCTCAAACAAAAACCTGACCCGCGGTGCCCGGCGCACCTGTGTTTGTTCTCGCCTGTGTGTTTGCGTATGTGTGTGTGTGGTCGTGCGTGCACTGTGTGACCGAGGGTCTGACCTGACCACTTCCAAATCCACTGGGGTCAGTAACAGGTCTCTGTTATTGAGAGATCTGAGATTAAACTCTACTGTGCTGTCCACCTATATGACTCATGTCCTCACTGTTCCTCTCCTCTGCTTAGACTCAGCACTATTAGAGTGTTATAGCTGTTTGATATCACTTGGAGGTACGAATATGTAGAGAATAAGCTGAAACACAGAGTTACAGTAACCCCCCCCCCCACACACACACACACACACACACACACACACACACACACACACACACACACACACAAACAGGCATGCAGAAACTCACACACACCCTCACAGGCGATGTCATTCTTCTGCCAGCGTATGAATGCTGTTATTGTTCATAGTGCCCTTGATTTGTCCTCTATCCTCTTTTCAAGTCCTCGAACTTCAGATAATATTGTTTTTCACGAGCGGGACAGAGGACAGAGACCAGAAAGAGATCCAGCTTTCATTTTGCAGAGTGACACGGTGGATATGGATGTGACAGACAGACAGACAGACAGACAGACAGACAGACAGACAGACAGACAGACAGACAGACAGACAGACAGACAGACAGACAGACAGACAGACAGACAGACAGACAGACAGACAGACAGACAGACAGACAGACAGACAGACAGACAGAGGCGCAAACACTCACGCACACACGCAATGGGATGAGGGGAGAACCCTGTAAGAAACAGAATAGAACATTTAAACAGCTTTAACTGCCAAATCTTCATTAAGTATTACAGACCTGCAGGCCAACCTGCTGCAAAGCAACCAGATTAACGACAGGAGACGTTTTAGGATTTAGGAATCTTGTTTACATCCATACAATTCATCAGAGGTGGTATGATGGAAGCTACAACTGACAGCATAAGTGCATATAACTCTTGGTAGGCTCGTCCCAGATCTGTATTTTTGTTGTCTGGCCAACTGTGGGGTTGGTGGCAAAGACGGCACAAACATATTCAGGACCAGGCAATACAGCATAAACAGATCTGGGACCAGGCAATACAGCACATACAGATCTGGGACCAAGCTACCCAGCAAACAATTCCAAATTGGCACGATGTGGGCCCAATGTGGGTTTAAACATTGGACCCATGTAGGCTGCCCATATTGGGCCCATGCACATTTGCGCATTGGCTCTACATTGGCCCCAAGGCAGGTAGCCCCAAGGGCAGCCCTCACTTCACCTGAAATCAGCCCACCCTTTTGGGTCAGCTGCGCATTATATTGTATCAGAAAGACAAAGTTGCTACTATCATATACATGTTTTCACCAGACATACGTATGTCACATGCCACTTATTATCGAAGTCTTTTTACAGACTTCATCATTGGCAGTGAACAATGTTGTTTTCTGTTGACGTCACACAACAGAACAGTTCAACTGGAACGACACTCTCAGTAATGGTTTCCACAAAAAATACCTTGTGAACTCTGAACTATAAGGTTCTATCTGGAAAAAAAATGATTCCCAGATAATTGCTTTAAAGTTCTGAACCCTCATTGGTTTGAATGGTGTCTGCAATTATTATCTCGTATTCTTTTTTACTTGACAACAGAATGGGATTGGTATGGGCTTGCCTGTGTGTGGCTGGTGTGGGCTAGCCTGTTGGTTGGGCTTGGTATGGGCTAGTCTGTGTTGGGCTGTGTGGGCTATCTGTGTTGGGCTTGGTATGGGCTAGTCTGTGGTGGGCTTGGTATGGGCTTGCCTGTGTTGGGCTGGTGTGGGCTAGTCTGTGTTGGGCTTGGTGTGGGCTAGTCTGTGTTGGGCTTGGTGTGGGCTTGCCTGTGTTGGGCTGGTGTGGGCTAGCCTGTTTGGGCTTGGTATGGGCTAGTCCTGTGTTGGGCTGGTGTGGGCTAGTCTGTGTTGGGCTTGTAATGGGCTAGTCTCTGTGTTGGGCTTGGTATGGGCTTGCCTGTGTTGGGGCTGGTGTGGGCTAGTCTGTGTTGGGCTTGTGGTGTGGGCTAGTCTGTGTTGGGCTTGGTATGGGCTTACCTATGTTGGGCTGGTGTGGGCTAGTCTGTGTTGGGCTGGTGTGGGCTAGCCTGTGTTGGGCTTGGTATGGGCTAGTCCTGTGTTGGGCTTGGTATGGGCTTGCCTGTGTTGGGCTGGGTGTGGGCTAGCCTGTGTTGGGCTTGGTATGGGCTAGTCTGGTGTTGGGCTGGTGTGGGCTAGTCCTGTGTTGGGCTTGGTATGGGCTAGTCTGTGTTGGGCTTGGTATGGCTTGCCTGTGTTGGGCTGGTGTGGGCTAGTCTGTGTTGGGCTTGGTGTGGGCTAGTCGGTGTTGGGCTTGGTATGGGGCTTGCCTGTGTTGGGCTGGTGTGGGCTAGTCTGTGTTTGGGCTGGTGTGGGCTAGCCTGTGTTGTGATGGTGTGGGCTAGCCTGTGCTGGGCTGGTGTGGGCTTGCCTAGGTTGGCTGGTGTGGGGCTAGCCTGTGTTGGGCTTGTGTGGGCTTGCCTTGTTTGGGCTGTTGTGGGCTAGCCTGTGTTGGGCTGGTGTGTGCTAGCCTGTGTTCGGCTGGTGTGGGGCTAGCCTGTGTTGGCTTGGTGTGGGGCTTGCCTGTGTCGGGCTTGGCGTGGGCTTGCCCGTGTTGGGCTTGGCGTGGGCTTGCCTATGTTGGGCTTGGCGTGGGCTTGCCTCTGTTGGGCTGGGGTGGGCTGGCCTGTCTTGGGCTTTGGGCGTGGGCTTGCCTGTGTTGGGGCTGGTGTGGGCTGGTCTGTCTTGGGCTTGGTGTGGGCTTGCCTGTGTTGGGCTTGTTGTGGTCCAGCCCGTGTCGGGCCAGTGATGTTGGTGTGGTCTAGCCCGTGTTGGGACTGGTGTGGGGTTGGTTGTGGGCTTGGTGTGGGCTAGCCCGTGTTGGGCTGGTGTGGGGTTGGTGTGGGCTTGTGTGGGGCTAGCCCGTGATGGGCTGAAGTGGGATTACTGTGGGCTAGTGTGGGGTTGGTGTGGGCCCACCTTGCCCACTGAATACCCACATGGTGCCAATGGGTCATGTTTGCTGGGTAATTGCATGGTACCTTGATTACGATTTGCGAACAACTGATCATGGTCATTCTTGTGAGTTTTACGTCCAAATCTAATACTAACTAGAAAGTGTCAGTGCTGCTTTCTCTCTCCTTGACTCTTCAAGTTATCTGAATTACACAGAGACAACATATGAGGGATGATGCATCTACAGACAAACATTCTACATTTTTTATTCACTCAACATTATTAACATTATTACAAGCTTCCTCCTTCTCTCTCTCGTTATCTCTCTGTTATTGCAGACGTTACCATCCGGCTCTCTCTTTAATGTCGATTTACCTGACGTCTCTCTGACTGGCTGGTTACTCGTGTGTTGCGCCACACAATCCTGTTTCCTACTTGCTACCCGTTATTGGACGCCTCTCTCTCTCCCTTTCTCTCTCCCTTTCTCTCTGCCTCCCCTCTCTTTCTCTCTGCCTCCTCTTTTTCCATATCCTTCGCTCTCTATCTCTCTCTTCTCCTCTCCCTCTCTCTCTCCCTCCCTCTGTGTGATTGGCTCTGAGTATCTCCTGTGTGTAGGCGGACGGAGTGCGTTGGTATTTCGGGAAGCTGGTAAACATTCGGCCGTGGCCAAGAACCGCTAGGGATGTTGTGTGTGGTGTTGACTTAATTGGAGAGGAGACAGGCCTCTGTCCCACAGAGAGCTTCCAGCTTAGAGTTTACTGTATATCCGACCTGGATCGTGTTCATTACGCACCAAATGGAAGAAATAAGACTAAAATGGGGAGGGACTACCTTTACTTGTCCAATAAGAAACTCTACATTTATTTTCAATCAAATGTATTTATAAAGCCCTTTTTACATCAGCCGATGTCACAAAGTGCTATACAGAAACCCAGCCTAAAACCCCAAACAGCAAACAATGCAGATGTAGAAGCACGGTGGTTAGGAAAAACTCCCTAGAAAGGCCAGAACCTAGGAAGAAACCTAGAGAGGAAGCAGGCTCTGAGGGGTGGCCAGTCCTCTTCTGGCTGTGCCGGGTGGAGATTATAACAGAACATGGCCAAGATGTTCAAATGTTCATAGATGACCAGCAGGGTCAGATAATAATAATCACAGTGGTTGTTGAGGATGCAATAGGTCAGCACCTCTGTTGCAAAATGATTGAAACAATTTTCTATTGCGTGCTCTAATGAATACTATAAATAGTATTTGTTTGTTTTTCTATCAAATAATATAGCTGCGCTTGATTGAGCTTGCCTGGCACAATGGACCTAATACAATATTCACAAAAGTGTACACCCCACCCGTCTGGTACTTTAGGCAGACGTTATCAAACTCTCAGGGTATTGAAAAGAAAACAGATGAAGGGGAGGAGACAGGTTATAGAAGGATGTTTAAGCCTTGAGACAATGGCTCATGTGTGTGTGACATTCAGAGGGTGAATGGGCAAGACAAAATATTAAAGTGCCTTTGAATGGGGTATGGTAGTAGGTGCCAAGCGCAGAATGGTCCACCACCGAAAGGACATCCAACCAACTTCACACAACTGTGGGAAGCATTGGAGTCAATATGGGCCAGCATCCCTGTGGAACGCTTTCGACACCTTGTAGAGTCCTGCCCCGACAAATTGAGGCTGTTCTGCGGGCAGTAGGGGGTGCAACTCAATATTAGGAAGGTGTTCCTAATGTTTTGTTCACTCAGTGTACATACTAAACAAACAGACTTTCTATACTCTGATGGACTAGGGGCTCTGAGGGACCAGGGATTCTCTCTGCAGAAGAAGAGGTGAATGTCGGTGCGAGGCATGAATGGAATGATGTTACCGCAAGCTAAACGATCCGCATGGTTTAGGAGGACGGGTTGTTGAGAACGTTTCCTACTGTTAGAATATGTTAGGTTGTTACCTGGTTACCAAACACCAGCACATCAGACTCAGAAGGGATCCTCTCTTCAAAAACAGGAAATACCAAAAAAGAAGGTGAAGAGGCATATCTTGCTCTCTCCCGTCTCTCTCTCTGTGAGACCGTAAAAGGCCAAGAAGCAGTGGGTGATGGATGGCAGAGAGAGGACAACCATCTCAAACTCCACTGTAAAGCCACACTGTTGGGTCCATTTCTCTCTCTCTCTCTCTCTCTCTCTCTCTCTCTCTCTCTCTCTCTCCCCCTCTCCTTCCCCACCGAACCACCACTTATTCACAGATAGGTCTCTTCCTTCTTTCCACCCCTCACCCCCTCTTCCCGTCCTCCATTTCCCCCTGTCACTACCCCGACTCAGAAACTCTGCTGTGTTTATCCCGGTACAGTACAAACTGCTCTCTAGCAACTGTCTCCAGGCTCGGCAAGGCAGGCGCCCCTGTCGTCTGGGTGCTGCCGTCACCATATCCGGGCGGCAGGTATCCCTGAGCCGACAAGTTGAAAAATCTGACGACGTGCCCTTGAGCCTGGCCGTGACCCCACCCTGGCCGTGAGCCCACCCTCCGAGGGTGTCTCAGGGAGAGTTAGGATATGCAACAAACAAAAAATGTATCCTATTCACACATATTAATACACACTATTAGTATGTGTGGAATAGGACAAATATAAGTACCCACCAAATCTCTATTTTTACAGGTATTCCTCATACCGACATCACTGCAGGGCACAGACTGGTAAACAAACAGCACCCAAAAGATGAAGCTGGGTTTCCCCTTATATGCTGATCTAAGTTCAGTGTAAAGCTAATTCCCCCTTCCCCTGAATAGTTAAGGTTAGGATTTGGGGTGGGTAAGCTGATCCTAGATCTGAACTCTATGCTATATGTTGGTATGCCGAATACCCACTGTATACCTGCTTTGCTGAGGAAAATCAAGGTGGATATGGTCTCACAGCAGAACACAGAACATGGACCACAGTGTGCAAGCCGTACTAAGACAACATCCAAACAGCCCGTAGGCATACGTATCTCACATAGGCAGAGAGCTAATCTCTCCTGTAACTCTCCCCTATCTCACTATCTGGCTCTCTGGGTCAGGGATTAGGGTTTGGCCTGGGGGGAAATGGGACAGATGTGTGTTTGTGTGCATGTGTGTGTGTGTGTATGTGTGGTGGGGTGATGGGAAAAGGTGTTTTGTTTCTCCCAATGACTAGTTTGGCCAAAAGAGTTCACGAGACACATAACAAAAACCACCAGACCCTTAAAAATGCTTGGTTCAACTGTCTATCTTGTAAATCCCCTCCTCTCTAGCTTAAACCTGGAGTTTACAAGGATGCTGTTACTCAAATCTAAGCCCCGCCTCTTCTCTGACACATCAAACCAAACTTAACGCTGGAGAGGAGGAGTAGGGGGTCATCAGGAGTAAGAGGAGGGGTTTTCATCTGGAGTTAGAGAGGAGGGGATTTCATCTGGAGTTAGAGAGGAGGGGGTTTTCCTCTGGAGTTAGAGAAGAGGGGGTTTTCATCTGGAGTTAGAGAGGAGGGGGTTTTCATCTGGAGTTATAGAGGAGGGGTTTTCATCTGGAGTTAGAGAGGAGGGGGTTTTATCTGGAGTAAGAGAGGAGGGGGTTTTCATCTGGAGTTAGAGAGGAGGGGTTTTCATCTGGAGTTAGAGAGGAGGGGGTTTTCATCTGGAGTTAGAGAGGACGGGTTATCATCTCGAGTTAGAGAGGAGGGGGTTTTCATCTGGAGTTAGAGAGGAGGGGTTTTATCTGGAGTAAGAGAGGAGGGGGTTTCATCTGGAGTTAGAGAGGAGGGGTTTTCATCTGGAGTTAGAGAGGAGGGGTTTTAATCTGGAGTTAGAGAGGAGGGGGTTTTCCTCTGGAGTTAGAGAGGAGGGGGTTTTCATCTGGAGTTAGAGAGGAGGGGTTTTCATCTGGAGTTAGAGAGGACGGGTTATCATCTGGAGTTAGAGAGGAGGGTTTTCATCTGGAGTTAGAGAGGAGGGGGTTTTATCTGGAGTAAGAGAGGAGGGGTTTTTATCTGGAGTTAGAGAGGAGGGGGTTTTCATCTGGAGTAAGAGAGGAGGGGGTTTTCCTCTGGAGTTAGAGAGGAGGGGGATTCATCTGGAGTAAGAGGAGGGGGTTTTCCTCTGGAGTTAGAGAGGAGGGTGTTTTCATCTGGAGTTAGAGAGGAGGGGGTTTTCATCTGGAGTTAGAGAGGAGGGGGTTTTCATCTGGAGTTAGAGAGGAGGAGTTTTCATCTGGAGTTAGAGAGGAGGGGTTTTTCTCGAGTTAGAGAGGAGGGGGTTTTAATCTGGAGTAAGAGGAGGGGTTTTCATCTGGAGTTAGAGAGGAGGGGTTTTAATCTGGAGTTAGAGAGGAGGGGTTTTCATCTGGAGTTAGAGAGGAGGGGTTTTCATCTGGAGTTAGAGAGGAGGGGGTTTTCATCTGGAGTTAGAGAGGAGGGTTTCATCTGGAGTTAGAGAGGAGGGGGGTTTCATCTGGAGTTAGAGAAGAGGGGGGTTTCATCTGGAGTTAGAGAGGAGGGTTTTCATCTGGAGTTAGAGAGGAGGGGTTTTCATCTGGAGTTAGAGAGGAGGGGGTTTTCATCTGGAGTTAGAGAAGAAGGGGTTTTCATGTGGAGTTAGAGAGGAGGGGTTTTCATCTGGAGTTAGAGAGGACGGGTTATCATCTCGAGTTAGAGAGGGGTTTTCATCTGGTGTTAGAGAGGAGGGGGTTTTCATCTGGAGTTAGAGAGGAGGGGGTTTTCATCTGGAGTTAGAGAGGAAGGGTTTTCATCTGGAGTTAGAGAGGAGGGGTTTTCATCTGGAGTTAGAGAGGACGGGTTATCATCTCGAGTTAGAGAGGAGGGGGGTTTCATCTGGAGTTAGAGAGGAGGGAGTTTTCATCTGGAGTTAGAGAGGAGGGGTTTTCATCTGGAGTTAGAGAGGAGGGGTTTTCATCTGGAGTTAGAGAGGAGGGGGTTTTCATCTGGAGTTAGAGAGGAGGGGTTTCATCTGGAGTTAGAGAGGAGGGGGGTTTCATCTGGAGTTAGAGAGGAGGGGTTTTCATCTGGAGTTAGAGAGGAGGGGTTTTCATCTGGAGTTAGAGAGGAGGGGTTTTCATCTGGAGTTAGAGAGGAGGGGGTTTTCATCTGGAGTTATAGAGGAGGGGTTTTCATCTGGAGTTAGAGAGGAGGGGGTTTTCATCTGGAGTTAGAGAGGAGGGGTTTTCCTCTGGAGTAAGAAAGGAGGGGTTTTCATCTGGAGTTAGAGAGGAGGGGTTTTCATCTGGAGTAAGAGAGGAGGGGGTTTTCATCTGGAGTTAGAGAGGAGGGGGTTTCATCTGGAGTAAGAGGAGGGGGGTTTCCTCTGGAGTTAGAGAGGGGGGGGGTTTTCATCTGGAGTTAGAGAGGAGGGGGTTTTCATCTGGAGTTAGAGAGGAGGGGGTTTTCATCTGGAGTTAGAGAGGAGGAGTTTTCATCTGGAGTTAGAGAGGAGGGGTTTTTCATCTGGAGTAAGAGGAGGGGTTTTCATCTGGAGTTAGAGAGGAGGGGTTTTCATCTGGAGTGAGAGAGGAGGGGTTTCATCTGGAGTTAGAGAGGAGGGGGGTTTCATCTGGAGTTATAGAGGAGGGGTTTTCATCTGGAGTTAGAGAGGAGGGGTTTTCATCTGGAGTTAGAGAGGAGGGGTTTTCATCTGGAGTTAGAGAGGAGGGGGTTTTATCTGGAGTAAGAGAGGAGGGGGTTTTCATCTGGAGTTAGAGAGGAAGGGTTTTCATCTGGAGTTAGAGAGGAGGGGGTTTTCATCTGGAGTTATAGAAGAGGGGTTTTCATCTGGAGTTAGAGAGGAGGGGTTTTCATCTGGAGTTAGAGAGGACGGGTTATCATCTCGAGTTAGAGAGGAGGGGGGTTTCATCTGGAGTTAGAGAGGAGGGGGTTTTCATCTGGAGTTAGAGAGGAGGGGTTTTCATCTGGAGTTAGAGAGGAGGGGTTTTCATCTGGAGTTAGAGAGGAGGGGGTTTTCATCTGGAGTTAGAGAGGAGGGGTTTCATCTGGAGTTAGAGAGGAGGGGGTTTTCAACTGGAGTTAGAGAGGAGGGGTTTTCATCTGGAGTTAGAGAGGAGGGGTTTCATCTGGAGTTAGAGAGGACGGGTTATCATCTCGAGTTAGAGAGGAGGGGTTTTCATCTGGATTTAGAGAGGAGGGGTTTTCATCTGGAGTAAGAAAGGAGGGGTTTTCATCTGGAGTTAGAGAGGAGGGGTTTTCATCTGGAGTAAGAGAGGAGGGGGTTTTCCTCTGGAGTTAGAGAGGAGGGGTTTTCATCTGGAGTAAGAGAGGAGGGGGTTTTCCTCTGGAGTTAGAGAGGAGGTGTTTTCATCTGGAGTTAGAGAGGAGGGGGTTTCATCTGGAGTAAGAGGAGGGGGGTTTCCTCTGGAGTAAGAGAGGAGGGGTTTTCATCTGGAGTTAGAGAGGAGGGGGTTTTCATCTGGAGTTAGAGAGGAGGGGGTTTCATCTGGAGTAAGAGGAGGGGGGTTTCCTCTGGAGTTAGAGAGGAGGGGGTTTTCATCTGGAGTTAGAGAGGAGGGGGTTTTCATCTGGAGTTAGAGAGGAGGGGGTTTTCATCTGGAGTTAGAGAGGAGGAGTTTTCATCTGGAGTTAGAGAGGAGGGTTTTTCATCTGGAGTAAGAGGAGGGGTTTTCATCTGGAGTTAGAGAGGAGGGGTTTTCATCTGGAGTGAGAGAGGAGGGGTTTCATCTGGAGTTAGAGAGGAGGGGGGTTTCATCTGGAGTTAGAGAGGAGGGGTTTTCATCTGGAGTTATAGAGGAGGGGTTTTCATCTGGAGTTAGAGAGGAGGGGGTTTTCATCTGGAGTTAGAGAGGAGGGGTTTCATCTGGAGTTAGAGAGGAGGGGTTTTCATCTGGAGTTAGAGAGGAGGGGTTTCATCTGGAGTTAGAGAGGAGGGGTTTTCATCTTGAGTTAGAGAGGAGGGGGTTTTCATCTGGAGTTATAGAGGAGGGGTTTTCATCTGGAGTTAGAGAGGAGGGGGTTTTCATCTGGAGTTATAGAGGAGGGGTTTTCATCTGGAGTTAGAGAGGAGGGGGTTTTCATCTGGAGTTATAGAGGAGGGGTTTTCATCTGGAGTTAGAGAGGAGGGGTTTCATCTGGAGTTAGAGAGGAGGGGTTTTCATCTGGAGTTAGAGAGGAGGGGTTTCATCTGGAGTTAGAGAGGAGGGGTTTTCATCTGGAGTTAGAGAGGAGGGGGTTTCATCTGGCGTTAGAGAGGAGGGGTTTCATCTGGAGTTAGAGAGGAGGGGTTTTCATCTGGAGTTAGAGAGGAGGGGTTTCATCTGGAGTTAGAGAGGAGGGGTTTTCATCTGGAGTTAGAGAGGAGGGGTTTCATCTGGAGTTAGAGAGGAGGGGTTTTCATCTTGAGTTAGAGAGGAGGGGGTTTCATCTGGAGTTATAGAGGAGGGGTTTTCATCTGGAGTTAGAGAGGAGGGGGTTTTCATCTGGAGTTATAGAGGAGGGGTTTTCATCTGGAGTTAGAGAGGAGGGGGTTTTCATCTGGAGTTATAGAGGAGGGGTTTTCATCTGGAGTTAGAGAGGAGGGGTTTCATCTGGAGTTAGAGAGGAGGGGTTTTCATCTGGAGTTAGAGAGGAGGGGTTTCATCTGGAGTTAGAGAGGAGGGGTTTTCATCTGGAGTTAGAGAGGAGGGGGTTATCATCTGGAGTTAGTGAGGAGGGGTTTTCATCTGGAGTTAGAGAGGAGGGGGTTATCATCTGGAGTTAGAGAGGAGGGGGTTTTCAACTGGAGTTATAGAGGAGGGGTTTTCATCTGGAGTTAGAGAGGAGGGGTTTTCATCTGGAGTTAGAGAGGAGGGGGTTTTCATCTGGAGTTAGAGAGGAGGGGTTTTTCATCTGGAGTTAGAGAGGAGGGGTTTTAATCTGGAGTTAGAGAGGAGGGGGTTTTCATCTGGATTTAGAGAGGAGGGGGTTTTCATCTGGAGTTAGAGAGGAGGGGTTTTAATCTGGAGTTAGAGAGGGAGGGGGTTTTCATCTGGAGTTAGAGAGGAGGGGTTTTCATCTGGAGTTAGAGAGGAGGGGTTTTCATCTGGAGTTAGAGAGGAGGGGTTTTCATCTGGAGTTAGAGAGGAGGGGGGTTTTCATCTGGAGTTAGAGAGGAGGGGTTTTCATCTGGAGTTAGAGAGGAGGGGTTTTAATCTGGAGTTAGAGAGGAGGGGGTTTTCATCTGGAGTTAGAGAGGAGGGGTTTTCATCTGGAGTTAGAGAGGAGGGGTTTTAATCTGGAGTTAGAGAGGAGGGGGTTTTCATCTGGAGTTAGAGAGGAGGGGTTTTCATCTGGAGTTAGAGAGGAGGGGGTTTTCAACTGGAGTTATAGAGGAGGGGTTTCATCTGGAGTTATAGAGGAGGGGGTTTTCATCTGGAGTTAGAGAGGAGGGGGTTTTCATCTGGAGTTAGAGAGGAGGGGTTTTCATCTGGAGTTTGAGAGGAGGGGTTTTAATCTGGAGTTAGAGAGGAGGGGGGTTTTCATCTGGAGTTATAGAGGACGGGTTATCATCTTGAGTTAGAGAGGAAGGGTTTTCATCTGGAGTTAGAGAGGAGGGGATTTTCATCTGGAGTTATAGAGGAGGGGTTTTCCTCTGGAGTTAGAGAGGAGGGGTTTTCATCTGGAGTTAGAGAGGAGGGGTTTTCCTCTGGAGTTAGAGAGGAGGAGGTTTTCCTCTGGAGTTAGAGAGGAGGGGGTTTTCCTCTGGAGTTAGAGAGGAGGGGGTTTTCCTCTGGAGTTAGAGAGGAGGGGTTTTCATCTGGAGTTACAGAGGAGGGGTTTTCATCTGGAGTTAGAGAGGAGGGGGTTTTCATCTGGTGTTAGAGAGGAGGGGGTTTTCATCTGGAGTTAGAGAGGAGGGGGTTTTCATCTGGAGTTATAGATGAGGAGGTTTTCATCTGGAGTTAGAGAGGAGGGGTTTTCATCTGGAGTTAGAGAGGAGGGGGTTTTCATCTGGAGTTAGAGAGGAGGGGGTTTCATCTGGAGTAAGAGGAGGGGGGTTTCCTCTGGAGTTAGAGAGGAGGGGGTTTTCATCTGGAGTTAGAGAGGAGGGGGTTTTCATCTGGAGTTAGAGAGGAGGGGGTTTTCATCTGGAGTTAGAGAGGAGGAGTTTTCATCTGGAGTTAGAGAGGAGGGGTTTTTCATCTGGAGTAAGAGGAGGGGTTTTCATCTGGAGTTAGAGAGGAGGGGTTTTCATCTGGAGTGAGAGAGGAGGGGTTTCATCTGGAGTTAGAGAGGAGGGGGGTTTCATCTGGAGTTAGAGAGGAGGGGGTTTCATCTGGAGTTATAGAGGAGGGGTTTTCATCTGGAGTTAGAGAGGAGGGGGTTTTCATCTGGAGTTAGAGAGGAGGGGTTTCATCTGGAGTTAGAGAGGAGGGGTTTTCATCTGGAGTTAGAGAGGAGGGGTTTCATCTGGAGTTAGAGAGGAGGGGTTTTCATCTTGAGTTAGAGAGGAGGGGGTTTTCATCTGGAGTTATAGAGGAGGGGTTTTCATCTGGAGTTAGAGAGGAGGGGGTTTTCATCTGGAGTTATAGAGGAGGGGTTTTCATCTGGAGTTAGAGAGGAGGGGGTTTTCATCTGGAGTTATAGAGGAGGGGTTTTCATCTGGAGTTAGAGAGGAGGGGTTTCATCTGGAGTTAGAGAGGAGGGGTTTTCATCTGGAGTTAGAGAGGAGGGGTTTCATCTGGAGTTAGAGAGGAGGGGTTTTCATCTGGAGTTAGAGAGGAGGGGGTTTTCATCTGGCGTTAGAGAGGAGGGGTTTCATCTGGAGTTAGAGAGGAGGGGTTTTCATCTGAGTTAGAGAGGAGGGGTTTCATCTGGAGTTAGAGAGGAGGGGTTTTCATCTGGAGTTAGAGAGGAGGGGTTTCATCTGGAGTTAGAGAGGAGGGGTTTTCATCTTGAGTTAGAGAGGAGGGGGTTTTCATCTGGAGTTATAGAGGAGGGGTTTTCATCTGGAGTTAGAGAGGAGGGGGTTTTCATCTGGAGTTATAGAGGAGGGGTTTTCATCTGGAGTTAGAGAGGAGGGGGTTTTCATCTGGAGTTATAGAGGAGGGGTTTTCATCTGGAGTTAGAGAGGAGGGGTTTCATCTGGAGTTAGAGAGGAGGGGTTTTCATCTGGAGTTAGAGAGGAGGGGGTTTCATCTGGAGTTAGAGAGGAGGGGTTTTCATCTGGAGTTAGAGAGGAGGGGGTTATCATCTGGAGTTAGTGAGGAGGGGTTTTCATCTGGAGTTAGAGAGGAGGGGGTTATCATCTGGAGTTAGAGAGGAGGGGTTTTCAACTGGAGTTATAGAGGAGGGGGTTTTCATCTGGAGTTAGAGAGGAGGGGTTTTCATCTGGAGTTAGAGAGGAGGGGGTTTTCATCTGGAGTTAGAGAGGAGGGGTTTTCATCTGGAGTTAGAGAGGAGGGGTTTTAATCTGGAGTTAGAGAGGAGGGGGTTTTCATCTGGATTTAGAGAGGAGGGGTTTTCATCTGGAGTTAGAGAGGAGGGGTTTTAATCTGGAGTTAGAGAGGAGGGGGTTTCATCTGGAGTTAGAGAGGAGGGGTTTTCATCTGGAGTTAGAGAGGAGGGGTTTTCATCTGGAGTTAGAGAGGAGGGGTTTTCATCTGGAGTTAGAGAGGAGGGGGTTTTCATCTGGAGTTAGAGAGGAGGGGTTTTCATCTGGAGTTAGAGAGGAGGGGTTTTAATCTGGAGTTAGAGAGGAGGGGGTTTTCATCTGGAGTTAGAGAGGAGGGGTTTTTCATCTGGAGTTAGAGAGGAGGGGTTTTCATCTGGAGTTAGAGAGGAGGGGTTTTAATCTGGAGTTAGAGAGGAGGGGGGTTTTCATCTGGAGTTAGAGAGGAGGGGTTTTCATCTGGAGTTAGAGAGGAGGGGGTTTTCATCTGGAGTTAGAGAGGAGGGGTTTTCATCTGGAGTTTGAGAGGAGGGGTTTAATCTGGAGTTAGAGAGGAGGGGGGTTTTCATCTGGAGTTATAGAGGACGGGTTATCATCTTGAGTTAGAGAGGAAGGGTTTTCATCTGGAGTTAGAGAGGAGGGGATTTTCATCTGGAGTTATAGAGGAGGGGTTTTCCTCTGGAGTTAGAGAGGAGGGGTTTTCATCTGGAGTTAGAGAGGAGGGGTTTTCATCTGGAGTTAGAGAGGAGGAGGTTTTCCTCTGGAGTTAGAGAGGAGGGGGTTTTCATCTGGAGTTAGAGAGGAGGGGGTTTTCATCTGGAGTTATAGATGAGGAGGTTTTCATCTGGAGTTAGAGAGGAGGGGTTTTCATCTGGAGTTAGAGAGGAGGGGGTTTTCATCTGGAGTTATAGATGAGGAGGTTTTCATCGAGTTAGAGAGGAGGGGTTTCCATCTGGAGTTAGAGAGGAGAGATTTTTCCTATAGAAAAGGAAGTAAACAGAGGTAAATCTTTTGTCATAAGTTGCACAGTGACTTCTTTACTCCATGCTGCTTTGGGATCAACAGCTTCAATTCGTCAGTTTGTATTTGACCTGGGTTGAACATTACATTACTACTATTTTTATCATATATTTTTTATATGAAACAAGCATATACATCTGAGTGGGGATGATGGTGTGTGTGGTTGACCGCCTGTGTTTCCCAGAGTGGAAAGCAGCTCTCGCCACGCAGGAACAAACACAACCACACACACGCTTTGTACGCACACACACAGACACGCATGTTGATGGAGCCGTGGTTCTCCCACACTTCACAGAGTTCTAGGAAAACCCACAATCCCCTCCTCATATCTCCTACCCCCTCCCAGCTTCCACCTAACTCA
>NW_021822491.1:17500-25549 GCF_901001165.1 Salmo trutta
GTGCCACGCCTGAGTAGATGGAAATCCCCTTCGTCTCTTAGTGCCTCAACACAATGCTGCAGGGCACAGCTAAAGAGAGATGTCACTCCACCTCAAGAGTTTCCTGCTCTAATCTAGTAGCTCATCTAGATACGTCCCTCCCCATAGACACGTGCACCAACACATACAGAAACAGTGAACACTTTCCTTCTTGACTTTCTGTTTAGAGCTTGTTTTTCAATGTACAGATTTGTTTGGATTTTTGCTGATGAAAAGGAAAGTGCATGAATCAACAGAATGACGATATAAACAACATCCGAATAATGTAAATAATATACAACACGTAGATATACTACCAATATATACTGTATGATTTTGATGTGGGATTGATCCCCCTCCATTGATATATTGCATGGTCCCGTGCAGGGCTCTATTTGTTTGTTTGTGTCCTACACCTCTGACATTAGACTGAAGGGGGACAAGGGAGTGGGGCACTCAGACAGGATGACCCCACGAATGTTAACACCCCTCCTTTGACCCCTGCCTGCCCCCCTCTGAGAGCGCTGTCAGGTGGATCTGTGTCAACAAGGTAATAGTATCAAATTGGCTGTAGGGGTGGAGGGTCAGGGGGAAAAGGTGGACACCATTTGTGGAAGGGCTGGGGGATAGTGGTGGTGGTGGTGGGGGTGCCACCTACCAAGCTGAAAGGTTGTGGTGGTGGGGTGGAGAGGGTCAGGGATATTGGGTAGGGTTAACTCAAAGTGGGCGGTGGGGCTGTAGCTAGGCGATCTGGGAGAGTAACCCCATATCTTAATGAGTCTGCCCTGAGGGCTCATGCAGTGACAGAGGAGAGAGAGGAGGGAGGAGGGCAGTGACAGAGGAGAGAGAGGAGGGAGGAGGGCAGTGACAGAGGAGAGAGAGGAGGGAGGAGGGCAGTGACAGAGGAGAGAGAGGAGGGAGGAGGGCAGTGACAGAGGAGAGAGAGGAGGGAGGAGGGCAGTGAGTGACAGCCTCTCTCCTCGGCTATGGGCTGCTGGGCAAATTTGAGTTTTTCTTATTTCTTATTGTTCTAAGGGCAGCTCTGAATCAAGGGCCAGCCCGAGGGCTGAAAGTAACGTGATTAGTGAAGTATCGACAAGAAATGTGATTGGTTAAGTTTAGGGCTAGGAGTTTGTGTAAGGTTGGGGCTGGGGCTGGAGGCTGGAGCTGAGACTTGGGACATGGCTTATTGCTGGGGCTGAGATGCTTGGGAATGCTTGGGATAGGCAGGACTAGGCCGCTAAATCAAACCAGCCAGACAATGAAAAGCTTCCCTGTTGTTGTCAGCAAGCTGGCCTCTTCTCAGGGCCCTCCTGATTGATGGGTTTATTAAAGTCATCCACTGGCCAAACTCCTGGAGAGGAGGAGAAGGGGGAGGAGGGAGAGAGAGAGGCAGAGAAACAGAAGCAGCGAGAGAGAGAGCGAGAGAAAGAAGGAGAAAGAGAGAAGAAGTGTGTTTTCTCTGGGTATGAGAAGTGGGGGACGGAGGGGATGAGAGAGAGTAAAGAGCTCTCTCTGTTTCTCCGCACAAGCTAAGTTTAACGTAGACTGTGAATTTTTAAAAGTTCATTCAAAAGAGGCCAAAATATAACTGGGCAAGAGCACTTGCAGGAAGATTTCCAGTGTACCTTATCGATGTGTTTAAGGGCTGAAGTAAGGACTTCATTCATTCTGTGACTTTTTCCCCTCCCTCTCTCTGCCTCAGACTCTGTCATTCTCTCTCCCTCTCTCCCTTCCCTCCCTCCCTCCCTCCCTCCCTCCCGTCGTAAATATTAGAACTGAACTCCAAAATAATTCAGAAAAGCAAAACATAATAAAGTCAGGGCTTATGGAACTTTACTGTTCAACATCATCACACAACAGACAAAGAGGTGGCTCAGTGGCAGCCTGCAGTGGAGTGTGTTTTAGGAAAAATTAAACACTGTGCTGTTAGGCTGTTAACCATGAAGGGAGTGTCGCGGAGGGAGACCCAACACCCCCCTACGCACACACATACCCACAGGCCCATGCACACACTCCTACACACACGTTAATGAGCCCCCAGGGGATCCTCTTCATGCCCTGTCATCTCCAGCTGAACACACCCCTCTCTCCTCTCTCACCCTGGCACCAGTGGACTGCAGGAAACACTGGTCAAAGTCTGGTGCCAGGGTGTGTGTGTGTGTGTGTGTGTGTGTGTGTGTCTGTGTGTGTGTGTGTGTGTGTGTGTGTGTGTGTGTGTGTGTGTGTGTGTGTGTGTGTGTGTGTGTGTGTTGTGTGTGTGTGTGTGTGTGTGTGCAGTAGACAGTGGACTATGTGTGTTTGTGGGAGTGTGTCTGTATCTAATTGCATTCTTTCCAGTACACAAATCATGTGTCTGAACTTAGTCAGCTATATCAACCCTGCTTCACATACTGTAATTAGTTTACTGTATAAAGTCCACTATTACTGTTGGGGAGAGGTACCAAGGACCTAAACCTTACATTGGGTTGTCTGGGGATAGACATTAAGTCATTCTGATTTGAACTAAGAGGTATTTAGGGAAGTAACATTTGTGTCCTACAGGTGGCGTAAGACAACCAGGTCTGAAGTCATCTCAGCTTAAAGCAGGGTCTAGTAGAGGGAAGTGTCCCTGAGACCCAGAATGACCCAGTCGTCATGGAGTACTACGTATGTGTGTGTGTGTCTGTGTCTGTGTGTGTGTGTGTGTGTGTGTGTGTGTGTGTGTGTGTGTGTGTGTGTGTGTGTGTGTGTGTGTGTGTGTGTGCAGGCATAGGAAGTGTGTCACCCTAGCTGCTATGTTGAGATCTCCCATTACAGTGTCTGAGAGGGAAGCTGACTCACATAGGGAATAACACTGGCCCTATTCCTGTCCTGCGCTGCCATTCACACACACACACACACACACACACGCATACACACGCATACACACGCATACGCACGCATACACACATACATACACACATACATACACACAAATACACTTGACCTGACTCACACCTCTATGGGACGAAGGGAGGGCCTGGTCTGAAATAGTGTCACAATAGAAAGGCGGTGGAAATAGTATGACCAGTTGGGTCAATGGGAAGACTGTAAGAAGTCCCCTTCAGTAACAGAATGTATTTCAAATCAAATCAAATCAAATTTATTTATATAGTCCTTCGTACATCAGCTGAAATCTCAAAGTGCTGTACAGAAACCCAGCCTAAAACCCCAAACAGCAAGCAATGCATGTGAAAGAAGCACAGTGTCTGGGAAAAACTCCCTAGGAAAAACTCCTGAGAAAGGCCAAAAACCTAGGAAGAAACCTAGAGAGGAACCAGGCTATGAGGGGTGGCCAGTCCTCTTCTGGCTGTGCCGGGTGGATATTATAACAGAACATGGTCAAGATGTTAAAATGTTCGTAAATGACCAGCATGGTCAAATAATAATAATCATAGTAATTGTCGAGGGTGCAACAAGCACGTCCGGTGAACAGGTCAGGGTTCCGTAGCCGCAGGCAGAACAGTTGAAACTGGAGCAGCAGCATGGCCAGGTGGACTGGGGACAGCAAGGAGTCATCATGCCAGGTAGTCCTGAGGCATGGTCCTAGGGCTCAGGTCCTCCGAGAGAAAGAAAGAAAGAGAGAAAGAGAGAATTAGAGAGAGCATATTTACATTCACACAGGACACCGGATAAGACAAGAGAATACTCCAGATGTAACAGACTGACCCTAGCCCCCCGACACATAAACTACTGCAGCATAAATACTGGAGGCTGAGACAGGAGGGATCAGAAGACACTGTGGCCCCATCCGATGATACCCCGGACAGGGCCAAACAGGCAGGATATAACCCCACCCACTTTGCCAAAGCACAGCCCCCACACCACTAGAGGGATATCTACAACCACCAACTTACCGTCCGAAGACAAGGCCGAGTATAGCCCACAAAGATCTCCGCCACGGCACAACCCAAGGGGGGTTGAATAGCAGTTCCATTTCTGAGACGTTATCTCTTCCTCCTCCATAGGAGCAGTGTAAGTGCAGCTGTGGCTCTTGGCCTGTATTAATAAAGCGTCTCAGAGTAGGAGTGCTGATCTAGGATCAGGTCTCTCCTGGCCATATAATCATATTCATCATGATCAAACTGATCTGATCTGAGATCAGCACTCCTATTCTGAGAGCCTTGAGTATGAATATTTAGTATTTTATTAGGATCCCCATTAGCTACAACTGAAACATAAAACATGACATAATACATATCATTAATAGGCAAGTACATCACAAGGACAGAACTACATACATTTAAAGGTCGACTTTGGGCACGAAAAACGGTCGACCTCCCGAAATGGGGGGTCGATGATGACAATAAGTTACTCTCACTCACCAGAAAAAGTAACTGTATTAGTTGACACCAGAAGTTTTCTATCGTAACTAGTTTGTTAGCTAAGCTAGCCACTGTAGCTAGCCAGTTAACGTAAGCTAGCCTAACGTTAGTAGCTAGTACTATGAAGATAAGCTTACCTTAGCTGATTCCACTGCTCTAGTATCTGGGCGGAGAGGGACAAGTGAAAGTCAGATTCATGTCTCCCCTTTTCAGGCTATGCTGAGCTCACTCTTCCACAATTTGCTGAGGTCATTTCAGAGGATTTATTTTTGGACGGAAGCTGTAAGAAATGACACTTCTTATTCTTCAATAAAAATAAATCAGCATTGAATGATCTGGTATGATAGTGCATTGATCAGTTATTCAGTTTAAAGCCATTATTTTAGCGTTTTTGCCCAAAGTCGACTTTTAAAATAAGAATACATGCTTTCATACATTTATGCCTTCAATCATAAATCATGTGCAACTGCAACAAACAAAAACAAAAATGCAATAACAAGGAGGTGCGTTGCAAATAGGCTGACTCGTTTCGCAAAATGTCCCCGCCGTGAATAAAGATACATTGTTTCTATAGTTACCGCCCGTAATAGGCTCTGGGGTCTCCTTCTGAGGCCTGGCCTGGGCCTAACCTGGGTCATCTAGAAACAGAACAGGGCCACAGGAGGACCAGAGGAGCGAGAAGCTGATTGATACTGTTTCCACTGTTCCTCTCTCTGCTGTGGGGGATCTGACTCTACATGGAGAGCCAACTGGAAAGGTAAACATGTCAGCACCGGAGGGTAGGTAGGGAGGACGGGTGAGGAAGAGGAGGAGGAAAGGGGGAGGCAGGGGGACGACAAGATGATCTGTCCCTAACCTCATCACCAGCTCTCTCCCTCCCTCGTCAGGAACAAAGGCAACCTTCAAGCTATGGAGGTATCATCTCCACCTCCCCCAAAACACACCATCACGCCCGCAGCTCAATATCAATATTTGTTGTACCCATGCTGTCCTCCCTCCTTCCCTGTATCCATCCATCCCCCCATCCCTCCCTCCTAGTCTAGCCTGTTATTGTGGGGGTGCAGCTAACTACCTCAGGCCTGGCTATCTTTAAATCAGGCTAATCTCCGTGAGGAAGACCTGGAACAGGCCACACAGGATCAGGAGCACTGACCTGCACTGACTCAGCCTAGCTGGGAGTGAACATTCTGGATGGTTTTCTCTTCAGAACGTCTCCAAGGTTTCCACAGACTTTTCCACAGATGGTGGATTTGAACTTCAAAGTAAAGTAACACGTGAGAAGAAAATGTGGTTTTCCTCTGGTGGAATTCCACATTGTGTTATGATTACGACAAAGACTGATATAAAAACAATTATATTTATCTGTTACAAATCAACTCTACCCCTCCAGATCCCTGACACCAGCCCCAGCTTTCCTCTCCCTCTCTGGGGTTGAGCTGTAGGTGAGTCCCAGGCTGCTGCTTTGGTATTTCTAACACTAGGCCTCGTGGACAGGTCATTAAGCCCTGGACAGACAGGTGTGTGTGTCTGGGTGGGATCTACCTGAGTCACAAAGACCTACATGAGTCTACCTGAGTCCACCTTCAAACATGATGGGCCATTAACCCTGCCGTGGCTGACCATCATTATAGCCTCTGGGGCTAGGGCCTGGAAACGAGAACGAGGGAGTGAGAGGGAAGGAGAAAGGGAGAGAGGGATGAGGAAAGAAAGAAAGAAAGAAAGAAAGAAAGAAAGAAAGAAAGAAAGAAAGAAAGAAAGAGGGGAGAGAGGGAGGGAGGAGGGTAGGGAGGCACAGCAGGACCAGGATCACAGAACTGCCCCCCAGCCCCCCACACTACTGGCCCCCATGGGCCTGGACGTCTGATACTTAACGAGAGGCGGGGTTGCTGACTCCTGATTACCCGGCCGTGTGTCTTCACTCTTTACAACAACACAATAACCCTATAGGCCTGGCAAGAGAAGCTAATTCCTAACTCAGTTTGGGTTGACGACAACCACCCAAAAATGTCTGTGGCCCAATAAGAAGGTAGACAGTCTATTCATTTTTAACGACAAAACCATACCACAATAAAAGTATGTTTTTGTCTTCTTCACCTCACAAGCTACTGTAAATCAGTGTTCTCCAATCAGGGATACTAGAACCCCTTGGGGTACCTGTCCTATCCACAGGGGGAACTTGAGAAGACTCATGAGACCATAGGTTTAAGACGTCAGCATGCTTCATTTGGCTGGTGGCTAGCCGACGTCGGCTAGGCGAATCGAACAAGTGTGCTTGAATACTCCCTTAAAAGACATTTGCTTAAAAAAAAATTAAAACGGTACTGTTTGTCCATTTAGAGACACTGTAGTCAGAATGAATCTCAAGATATCTGTCATTGATTTTGAAGTTTTTGCAGAGGAGATCTTAGTCACGCAATTTGACTGTACATCTAACTAAGTTGTTTGGTGCAGTATTTCTAAATGAAAAATGTGCCTGAAAACAAGTCGTCTCTCGTTGAATGACAACAAAGACTTTACTGAAGAATCCCTACTGTTGACCAATCACCGACAAAGGGGAGTAGACTTCGGCTACCGACTTCTGCTTCCCTATAGAAAAAATGTTGTGTCCCGAACAGCTGAAAAATGTTGTGTGCCCCGAACAGTTGAAAAATGTTGTGTGTCCCGAACAGCTGAAAAATGTTGTGTGTCCCGAACAGCTGAAAAATGTTGTCATAATATACAGTGCATTCAGAAAGTGTTCAGACCCCTTCACTTTTCCACATTTTGTTACCTTACAGCCTCATTCTAAAGTTGATTAAATTGTTTTTTTTCATCATCAATCTACAGACAATACCGCATAATTACCAATCAAAAACAGGTTTTGGGATTTTTTTTGCAAATGTATTAAAAATAACAAACTGAAATATGACATTTACAAGTATTATGGGGTATTGTGTGTAGATTGATGAGGGAAAACAATGATTTAATCCATTTTAGAATATGGCTGTAACGTAAAAAATGTGTAAAAAGTGAAGGGGTCTGAATACTTTCTGAACAAACTGTATGCACAAACTCTTCTGAACTGCTTCGGCTGGGAAGCATGCGGATGCCTTTCCTCTCCAAAGCAGGCAGAATCCTTTGTTTCTTTCATTCTCCCGTACTATCACCCTCCCATAGATGAACGTCCCTGGCAAGCCTAGATGGACTGGATGGACTCCTGCCACAATCCCAGGCCTGTTAAGTCTCATTTAAGCACTAATTCAATACCTCAAGCTAATGTTTCTTTCAGAAAAAAAGTGCCAGGTGAGGAGAAGGAGGGAGGAAGGGAAGGAAGGAGGGAGGGAGGGAGGGAGAAGGCAGGTGGAGGGGATACTATGTACACAGAAGCATATCACAGCCAGCCAATAATGACACAAGCATCAAAAGATTTGGGCTCTTGAGCGTCACCCAAGAGGAAAATGCACACACATATCATGTTTCTTTTCGCAGTTTGTTGCACAAGTGCCTGAAGTTGTCTTTTCATTTCTTTTTTATTTCGGTTGGAAATCTTATCGAGGTTCAGAGGTCGCACACCTGTTAGGCTCCGAGACTGGGGGGATCAAAATGAATGTCTTGAAGGGGCCTTTCCCTTAACCAACCCATTAATACAGTATAACACCACATAGGGCAGGGTTCTTAAGGCTCGGGACCCAAAGTGGGCCCTGGG
>NW_021822492.1:0-25407 GCF_901001165.1 Salmo trutta
AGTAATGAATTTAGTGTGGTAGTATTATTAGTGGTAGTAGTAACAGTAGTATTAGTGGTAGAAGCAGTAGTAATGAGGTTAGTTTGGTAGTATTTGTAACAGTAGTATTAGTAGTGGTTACAGTAACAGTAACAGTAGTAGTAGTAGTATTAGTAGTAACAGTAGTAGTATTAGTGGTAACAGTAACAGTAACAGTAGTAGTAGTGGTACAGATCTGAAATGTTCGTTTAGTCAGCACGGTCATGGCTGGAAGAAGCTATTTTCTCTTTTCTTTCTGACTGCGCTCTTTCTGCTTTCTCTTTCTTAGAATGCCAGTGAGGCAGAAAGCACATGTATTATTTATGACTGTATGGTTTTGTTTGAATGCCTGAAGGTGAGCAACTTCCTCTGAGTGTCACTTCCTGTACAGTAGATAGGTAGGACTTTGTGAATCACTCAACTAGGTTTGGCCAATATACTGTTTTTACCGGGGTATTTCCAAATACACTTATAATACTGAACAAAAATGTGAACTCAACATGTAACAATTTCAAAGATTTGACTGAGTTACAGTTCATACGAGGAAATCAGTCTATTTGAAATGAATTCATTAGGCTCTAATCTATGGATTTAACATGACTGCGAATATAGATATGCATCTGTTGGTCACAGACACCTTAAAAAAAATAGTAGGGGTGTGCAACACATCTCCTTCACATAGAGTTGATCAGGCTGTTGATTGTGTCCTGTGGAATGTTGTCCCACTCCTCTTCAATGGCTGTACGAAGTTGCTGGATATTGGCGGGAACTGGAACACGCTGTCATACAAGTCGATCCAGAGCATCCCAAACATGCTCAACGGGTGACATGTCTGGTCAGTATGCAGGCCATGGAAGAACTGGGACATTTTCATCTTCCAAGAATTGTGTACAGATCCTTGCGACATGGGGCCGTGCATTATCATACTGAAACATGAGGTGATGGTGGCAGATGAATGGCACGACAATGGGCCTTAGGATCTCGTCACGGTATCTCTGTGCATTCAAATTGCCATTGATAAAATGCAATTGTGTTCATTGTCCGTAGCTTATGCCTGTCCATACCATAACCCCACCTCCACCATGGGGCCCATACCATAACCCCACCTCCACCATGGGGCCCATACCATAACCCCACCTCCACCATGGGGCCCATATCATAACCCCACCTCCACCATGGGGCACTCTGTTCACAACGTTGACATCAGCAAACCTGCTCGCCCACACAACGCCCTACACGCTGTCTGCCATCTGCCCGGTACACATAGTAGGTCTGCGTTTTTGAGGCCAGTTGGACACTGGCGTCAGTTGGACACTGTCAAATTCTGAAAAAGGATGTTGGATGCGGCTTATGGTAGAGAAATGAACATTACATTCTCTGGCAACATCTCTGGTGGACATTCCTGCAGTCAGCATGCCAATTGCTGTTCCCTCAAAACTTGAGACATCTGTGGCATTGTGTTGTGTGAAAAAAACTGCACATTTTTAAAGTGGCCCTTTATTGTCCCCAGCACAAGGTGCACCTGTGTAATGATCATGCTGTTAATCAGCTTCTTGATATGCCACACCTGTCAGGTGTAGTAGGGATTATCTTGGCAAAGGAGAAATGCTCACTAACAGGGATGTAAACAAATTTGTGCACAACATTTGAGAGAAATAAGTTTTTTGTGCGTATGGAACATTTCTGGGATCTTTTATTTCAGCTCATGAAACATGGGACCAACACTTTTCATGTTGTGTTTATATTTTAGTTCTGTGTATAATTGAAGTATAACTATAATAAATCTAATAAATGATATCCAACTCAGGTTGGTCCAGGTATGTTTTCGGAAGGTCCCGTGTTGCTCAAGTTGGTAGAGTATGACGCTTGCAACGGCAAGGTTGTGGGTTCGATTCCCACAGGGGGACCAGTACGAAAATATATGCACTCACTATTGTAAGCCGCTCTGGATAAGAGCCTCTGGTAAATAACTCAAATGTAATGTTTGCTAGATGTCAAGCTTCATGGTTACAGCTGAGACATTCAATCCACTTCCTGGATTGAGATCCCTGTTACCTAAATAGTTGTTGTTGCTTAAAACAATATAAATCGTAGTTTAAATATTGCTCCTTGTGTGCAGATTCGGGTATGATACAGAAACGGTATGAACATCAGGATTCAACTTCTGAGTGGCACTTTAAGTAGCCGAAGCTACGTTGTTGTTAGTGGCGCAGGACTTCCTGTCAGGACACTTCCATTCCTGTGGTCAATGCCTCAACTTTAGTCAGATGCTGTGTCAGCCAGGAAGTTAAGTTCAGGATGTTGCAAACCCCATCTTTGTCTCTGACCTCATCGTTAAGACTCATCATACAGTATGACCAAATACAATACAGCGTCACTGAGTTAAGTTCTAGATAAGTAACCTCCGGAAGTACCAAGCATTCACCATCAAATGGAAACACTGTGTCGTGTCCCCTAATCTTGAAGATGAAAGGTGAAAACCAGGCCCAGAGTTAAAGCAGGGCAGTTAATTATGGCACCACTCCTCTGGAAGTGCCTGGCTACTGCTTCGGGCTCATTGTACCAAGAGACATTAACTAGGTGTGTATCATCTATCCACATACACACTGGCCTCAATCAACACAAATCCCTATGATGAAGAGAGAGTGTGTGTGTATGTGTGTGTGTGTGTGTGTGTGTGTGTGTGTGTGTGCACCATAATCACAGGCCTGTCTTTAACCCTCTGTGCTCCAGGGAAAAACAGAAGGGTAACTAGGCAACAGATGTTTTAAAAGGCACTGCTAAGCCTGTTAACAGAAAGGTTACTAGGCAACAGATGTTTTAAAAGGCAATGTAAGCCTGGTAACAGAAGGGTAACCAGGCAAGAAGGGTAACTAGGCAACAGATGTTTTAAAAGGCACTGTTAAGCCTGTTAACAGAAGGGTAACCAGGCAAGAAGGGTAACTAGGCAACAGATGTTTTTAAAGGCACTGCTAAGCCTGTTATCTTGTATTATTGACATTTGTTTTGAAGGCTATAATCTAGAATGTGTTGATTATATTTGGTTATAAGGTCACTGTTATTAATTCTTGTATATTGTATTATATTTTAACTTGTCTCCCCCTGTCTCTCTGAAGTACTGACCTGTTTTTTTTAACCTGTCTCTCTGTACTCCACCTAGCTAGACCTAACTACTCTGTCTCTCCCTCTGCAGTGCTGACCTGTCCTCTGTCTCTCCAGTACTGACCTGTCCTCTCTCTCTCCAGTACTGACCTGTCCTCTCTCTCTCCAGTACTGACCTGTCCTCTCTCTCTCCAGTACTAACCTGTCCTCTGTCTCTCCAGTACTAACCTGTCCTCTGTCTCTCCAGTACTAACCTGTCCTCTGTCTCTCCAGTACTGACCTGTCCTCTCTCTCTCTCCAGTACTAACCTGTCTTCTGTCTCTCCAGTACTAACCTGTCCTCTCTCTCTCCAGTACTGACCTGTCCTCTCTCTCTCCAGTACTGACCTTTCCTCTCTCTCTCCAGTACAAACCTGTCCTCTGTCTCTCCAGTACTGACCTGTCCTCTCTCTCTCTCCAGTACTGACCTGTCCTCTCTCTCTCTCCAGTACAAACCTGTCTTCTCTCTCTCCAGTACTAACCTGTCCTCTGTCTCTCCAGTACTAACCTGTCTTCTCTCTCTCTCCAGTACTAACCTGTCCTCTCTCTCTCTCCAGTACTAACCTGTCCTCTCTCTCTCTCTCCAGTACTGACCTGTCCTCTCTCTCTGCAGTACTGACCTTTCCTCTCTCTCTCTCTCTGCAGTACTGACCTGTCCTCTCTCTCTCCAGTACTGACCTGTCCTCTCTCTCTCCAGTATGACCTGTCCTCTCTCTCTCTCTCCAGTACTGACCTGTCCTCTCTCTCTCCAGTACTGACCTGTCCTCTCTCTCTCTCCAGTACTGACCTGTCCTCTCTCTCTCTCCAGTACTGACCTGTCCTCTCTCTCTGCAGTACTGACCTGTCCTCTCTCTCTCTCTCTCTCTGCAGTACTAACCTGTCCTCTCTCTCTCCAGTACTAACCTGTCCTCTCTCTCTCTCCAGTACTGACCTGTCCTCTCTCTCTCTGCAGTACTGACCTGTCCTCTCTCTCTCTCCAGTACTGACCTGTCCTCTCTCTCTCTCCAGTACTGACCTGTCCTCTCTCTCTCTGCAGTACTGACCTGTCCTCTCTCTCTCCAGTACTAACCTGTCCTCTCTCTCTCTCTCTCCAGTACTGACCTGTCCTCTCTCTCTCTGCAGTACTGACCTGTCCTCTCTCTCTCCAGTACTTACCTGTCCTCTCTCTCTCTCCAGTACTAACCTGTCCTCTCTCTCTCTCCAGTACTGACCTGTCCTCTCTCTCTCTCCAGTACTGACCTGTCCTCTCTCTCTCTCCAATACTGACCTGTCCTCTCTCTCTCTCCAGTACTGACCTGTCCTCTCTCTCTCTGCAGTACTAACCTGTCCTCTCTCTCTGCAGTACTCTACAGAGCTGAAGAAGCTATATTGTCAGATCGCCAAGACGTGTCCCATCCAGATCAAGGTGCTGACCAATCCCCCGCAGGGCGCCGTCATCAGAGCCATGCCCGTTTACAAGAAGGCGGAGCACGTCACCGAGGTGGTCAAACGCTGCCCCAACCACGAGCTCAGCCGCGAGTTCAACGAAGGTTAGTTAGTTAGTTATATGTCTCTCTCCTAAATTAAAAGTTACACACTATTCTGTCCTTGTAGAAGTCAGTGATGGTTAGTTAGTTGATGTATGCCCCCTCCCCCTCTAAGACACAAACCAATTTCTCTTATATAAATATAAACACACAACGCAAATATAAACACACAATGTAAATATAAACACATTTGTTTGCCCTCTCAGATGCTTCCTGTACCATGATGTTATTAACTATTTACCATGACCTTAACTAACCATTACTAACCTTTACCATGACCTTATTAACTAACCTTTACTAACCTCTACCATGACCTTATTAACTAACCTTTACTAACCTTTACCATGACCTTATTAACTAACCTTTACTAACCTTTACCATGACCTTAACTAACCTTTTCTAACCTTTACCATGACCTTATTAACTAAACTTTACTAACCTTTACTAACCTCTACCATGACCTTATTAACTAACCTCTTATATGACCTTATTAACTAACCTTTACTAACCTTTACCATGACCTTATTAACTAACCTTTACCTCTCAGATGCTTCCTGCACCATGACCTTATTAACTATGCCTAAACTTCCATTGATAAATCATTGATAAGTTATTTATCTACTTTGATATGAACATGTAACATGCTTTGGCTGTTTGATAAGCAGATGGCATTTTGTGTTTTGTAGGTCAGATAGCCCCTCCCAGTCACCTGATCCGAGTGGAGGGTAACAGCCACTCCCAGTATCTGGAGGACTCCATCACGGGCCGTCAGAGTGTCTTGGTCCCCTACGAGCCACCTCAGGTAAAGTCATACCCCTCTCGTTGCCACCAGGCCACAGCTATAGAGATCCTATTAAATTACCAGAGGGGCCTATGTCATAAACCCTCAAAGGTTCCAGAATGTGACGTCATAAACCCTCAAAGGTTCCAGAATGTGATGTCATAAACCCTCAAAGTTCCAGAATGTGATGTCATAAACCCTCAAAGGTTCCAGAATGTGATGTCATAAACCCTCAAAGTTCCAGAATGTGATGTCATAAACCCTCAAAGGTTCCAGAATGTGATGTCATAAACCCTCAAAGGTTCCAGAATGTGATGTCATTAAACCTCAAAGGTTCCAGAATGTGTTGTCATAAAACCTCAAAGGTTCTGGAACCTTGTGATGTCATAAACCTTGTGATGTGATGTCATAAACCCTCAAAGTTCCAGAATGTGAAAATGGCAGCCATAGTGGTCAGGGAGAAATCCAAACCCGTCTAATTGGATTGAATGGCAGTAGAGACATAATCCTGATTTTAATATGCAGGAAAATAAGCCATGTGATATATCAGAAATTGTGTAATATAATTGTTGTCATATAATTATAAATATATTGGTTTTATACCAATTTTATATATCCTCTAAAATATATGTAAATAGACCATAGATGTCTACATTTGAGTTTTCTTGGAAAGCTGTGATTGCTATTATATGATACAATATCAGTACTCGTTGCATTTACAACTTGTATATGTCCTATCATCCGCTGATGTCAGCCAGTGTCTGGCTGTAGACTGACTGCATTGATGAATGTTGGCATATTGGCAGATAATTTGAAAAATGTATGGAATCAATGGAATCATTCCTCTAAAACTGTCTGTCTAGCATACAGTGCAATAAAATATTCAAATTCATTGTTTTACACAATATCTTGTCCCAGCACTGGCTGACCACTGGCTGACCTTATATACCAGCCAAATCCCCTGACCAAGATGGCTGAACTTATATACCAGCCAAACCCCCTGACCAAGATGGCTGACCTTATATACCAGCCAAACCCCCTGACCAAGATGGCTGACCTTATATACCAGCCAAACCCCCTGACCAAGATGGCTGACCTTATATACCAGCCAAACCCCCTGACCAAGATGGCTGACCTTATATACCAGCCAAACCCCCTGACCAAGATGGCTGACCTTATATACCAGCCAAACCCCCTGACCAAGATGGCTGACCTTATATACCAGCCAAACCCCCTGACCAAGATGGCTGACCTTATATACCAGCCAAACCCCCTGACCAAGATGGCTGACCTTATATACCAGCCAAACCCCCTGACCAAGATGGCTGACCTTATATACCAGCCAAACCCCTGACCAAGATGGCTGACCTTATATACCAGCCAAACTCCCTGACCAAGATGGCTGACCTTATATACCAGCCAAACCCCTTGACCAAGATGGCTGACCTTATATACCAGCCAAACCCCCTGACCAAGATGGCTGACCTTATATACCAGCCAAACCCCCTGACCAAGATGGCTGACCTTATATACCAGCCAAACCCCCTGACCAAGATGGCTGACCTTATATACCAGCCAAACCCCCTGACCAAGATGGCTGACCTTATATACCAGCCAAACCCCCTGACCAAGATGGCTGACCTTATATACCAGCCAAACCCCCTGACCAGATGGCTGACCTTATATACCAACCAAACCCCCTGACCAAGATGGCTGACCTTATATACCGTCACAAGCCAAACCCCCTGACCAAAATGGCTGACCTTATATACCGTCACAAGCCAAACCCCCTGACCAAGATGGCTGACCTTATATACCAACCAAAGCCCCTGACCAAGATGGCTGACCTTATATACCAACCAAACCCCCTGACCAAGATGGCTGACCTTATATACCAACCAAACCCCCTGACCAAGATGGCTGACCTTATATACCAGCCAAACCCCCTGACCAAGATGGCTGACCTTATATACCAACCAAACCCCCTGACCAAAATGGCTGACCTTATATACCAACCAAACCCCCTGACCAAGATGGCTGACCTTATATACCGTCACAAGCCAAACACCCTGACCAAAATGGCTGACCTTATATACCAGCCAAACCCCCTGACCAAGATGGCTGACCTTATATACCAACCAAACCCCCTGACCAAGATGGCTGACCTTATATACCAACCAAACCCCCTGACCAAGATGGCTGACCTTATATACCAGCCAAACCCCCTGACCAAGATGGCTGACCTTATATACCAGCCAAACCCCCTGACCAAGATGGCTGACCTTATATACCAGCCAAACCCCCTGACCAAGATGGCTGACCTTATATACCAGCCAAACCCCCTGACCAAGATGGCTGACCTTATATACCAGCCAAACCCCCTGACCAAGATGGCTGACCTTATATACCAGCCAAACCCCCTGACCAAGATGGCTGACCTTATATACCAGCCAAACCCCCTGACCAAGATGGCTGACCTTATATACCAGCCAAACCCCCTGACCAAGATGGCTGACCTTATATACCAGCCAAACCCCCTGACCAAGATGGCTGACCTTATATACCAGCCAAACCCCCTGACCAAGATGGCTGACCTTATATACCAGCCAAACCCCCTGACCAAGATGGCTGACCTTATATACCAGCCAAACCCCCCTGACCAAGATGGCTGACCTTATATACCGTCACAAGCCAAACCCCCTGACCAAAATGGCTGACCTTATATACCATCACAAGCCAAACCCCTTGACCAAAATGGCTGACCTTATATACCGTCACAAGAAGTTTCATGTCCAATTTAGTTTTCTAATTCCTAATTCTTTGGCCACAGCTCAGAGCCCTGTCTCCTCCCTGTCTCCTCTCTGTCTCCTCCTTGTCCCCCTTAAAACAGACTGTATCAGAGCCCTGTCTCCTCTCTGTGTGTTAATATCTCCTCTCTGTGTGTTAATATCTCCTCTCTGTGTGTTAATATCACCTCTCTGTGTGTTAATATCTCCTCTCTCTGTGTTAATATCTCCTCTCTGTGTGTTAATATCTCCTCTCTGTGTGTTAATATCTCCTCTCTGTGTGTTAATATCTCCTCCAGGTCCCCTGAGGTTTTTATTCATTAAATGCTGTTGTTGTTATTCTTCCCCTCGTTCTCTTCCAGGTGGGAACAGAGTTCACTACCATCCTGTATAACTTCATGTGTAACTCCAGCTGTGTGGGAGGAATGAACCGACGCCCCATCCTCATCATCGTCACCCTGGAAACCAGAGAGTAAGACATTCATTCCAACACGACTTTATATTGTCCCCTCAAGAGTCCTTTAGCATCTGCACAGAGAACAGAGAAGCATCAGGACAACAGAAAACAGAGTGTATTATCAGTGACCCAGGTCTGTTTGTGTTGTCGGTGCCAAAAATTGTGCACCGCCCTATGGTACTCCCAATCACGGCCGTTTGTGATACAGCCTGGAATTGAACCAATTAGGACAGTGTTCCTAATGTTTTGTACACTCAGTGTAAATAAATATATGATATAGTTCTCCACATGGCTCTGATTTGGTATCTCAGGCCTCCCTACAGATGGTAAATAAATGTTACTGTGTCTCTCCGACGTCGCAGAGGGCAGGTGCTGGGTCGACGCTGCTTCGAGGCCAGGATCTGTGCGTGCCCTGGACGAGACCGCAAGGCGGACGAGGACAGCATCCGCAAGCAGCATGTTACTGACGGAACAAAGACCAGTGAGTGTATGAAACGTCGTAAGTAGTGCTGGGAGCTGGTGAAGGACTGGTTGACTGGCTGGCTGGCTGGCTGGCTGACTGACTGACTGACTGGCTGACTGACTGGCTGGCTGACTGGCTGGCTGTGATCATACTATACTCTCTCTGTTTCTCGCTCACACACCCACTGCATGCTGCCTGCCCTTGTGCTGTAGCCTCTGTTCTCCTGCCCTGTGTTGTAGTCTCTCTCCTCCTGCCCTGTGTTGTAGTCTCTCTCCTCCTGCCCTGTGTTGTAGTCTCTCTCCTCCTGCCCTGTGCCCGTTATCTCCCTCCTCCTGCCCTGTGCTGTAGTCTCTATCCTCCTGCCCTGTGTTGTAGTCTCTATCCTCCTGCCCTGTGTTGTAGTCTCTATCCTCCTGCCCTGTGTTGTAGTCTCTCTCCTCCTGCCCTGTGTTGTAGTCTCTCTCCTCCTGTGTTGTAGTCTCTCTCCTCCTGCCCTGTGTTGTAGTCTCTCTCCTCCTGCCCTGTGCTGTAGTCTCCATCCTCCTGCCCTGTGTTGTAGTCTCTCTCCTCCTGCCCTGTGCTGTAGTCTCTATCCTCATTTTACATTTACATTTAAGTCATTTAGCAGACGCTCTTATCCAGAGCGACTTACAAATCCTCCCGCCCTGTGCTGTAGTCTCTCCTCCTGCCCTGTGCTGTAGTCTCTATCCTCCTGTGTTGTAGTCTCTCTCCTCCTGTGCTGTAGTCTCTCTCCTCCTGTGTTGTAGTCTCTCTCCTCCTGCCCTGTGCTGTAGTCTCCATCCTCCTGCCCTGTGCTGTAGTCTCCATCCTCCTGCCCTGTGCTGTAGTCTCCATCCTCCTGCCCTGTGCTGTAGTCTCTCTCCTCCTGCCCTGTGCTCGTTTCCATCTTATATGCTTGCTGATGTAGAGTTCTAACCAATATTATGTCCAACTGGTGTAACTGGCCCAGTTAGCTACATGTACTGACCAGGCCTCTGTCCTCCACCCCTCCTCTCCTCCCTCCATCCTCTCCTCCTCTGTTCCCTATGTCCTCCACTCCTCCCTACTACCTCCTCTCCTCCCTCCTCTGTCCTCCATTCCGTCCTCCACCCGTCCTCCTCTCCTCCCTCCGTTCCCTATGTCCTCTACTCCTCCCTACTACCTCCTCTCCTCCCTCCGTCCTCCCTCCCTCCGTCCTCCTCTCCTCCCTATGTCCTCCACTCCTCCCTACTACCTCCTCTCCTCCCTCCGTCCTCCACTCCTCCCTACTACCTCCTCTCCTCCCTACTACCTCCTCTCCTCCCTCCACTCCTCCCTCCATCCTCCTCTCCTCCCTCCGTCATCCACTCCTCCCTACTACCTCCTCTCCTCCCTCCTCCCTACTTCCTCCTCTCCTCCCTCCCTCCGTCCTCCTCCTCTCCTCCCTCCATCCTCCTCTCCTCCCTCCATCCTCCTCCCTTTCTTCACCTCTCCAGCCTTCCGCCAGGCCCCCCATGGAATCCAGATGTCGTCCGTCAAGAAAAGAAGATCCACCGATGAGGAAGTGTTTTGTCTGCCTGTAAGTGTCCAGTCTGTCCACAGCATTGATAGTATAATAGTTTTATGTCTATCTATGTTCCTCTGTTCCTTTACCTTTGGTTTTCCTCAGGAAATTAACTGACCCCATGATGATATTAGTACAGTCTGTTCTATAGAAATAGAATTACAACACCAATTAACATAGAACAGTCTCGTTGGATACATGAAGAAAGAAAACATGACTGTGTTTTGTCCTGTATTCTTTTTGGGATTTTTTTGTTCGGCCGTCATTGTAAATAAGAATTTGTTTTTAACTGACTTGCCTAGTTAAATAAAAGGTTTGATGAAAAAAATAAAAGAAAATGTAATAAAGAAAAACAATAATTAGGGGAGTGTTTCAAAATGAAAGTCTGACCTTCAGAATAAAGGTCCTCTGTCCATACTGGCAAAACCAACCTTGATACGCTCATTGTATACAATATATGAATCTTGTGTTCCCAGCTGCTAACCAACCCTCTCTCTCTCTCCCTCTATAGATTAAAGGCCGTGAAATATATGAGATTTTGGTAAAAATCAAAGAGTCTCTGGAACTCATGCAGTTTCTGCCTCAGCACACTGTAGAGTCATACAGGCAGCAGCAGCAGAACCTCCTGCAGAAACAGTGAGTACAACTCTCTGATACAGACAGGACAGGACAGGACAGAACAGAGACAGACAGACACACAGACAGGACAGACAGACACATACTGGAGTCCCCTAGGAGCTAGCAGTGCTGCTCTTCTCCCCTGAACCAAACTGAGGTAAGCTCTATCTCAATTTGTCTTTAGATTGATTAATTGCATCCTCTCTCCTCATCCCCATTGGAGGAGAAGGTCCAAAGGTCTCTCCTCTTCTTCTCCAAATGTTTTGTTTTGAGAAGGAGGCAAGGAGACAGGATGCAAGGAATCAAGGAAAGATGAATTGAGAAAAAGCCCATGGTTATAGACAGGCCTGCAGCCTCCAAGGCCCACCCTCCTTATTGCTTCATAGACAGGCCTGCAGCCTCCAAGGCCCACCCTCCTTATTTTGCTTCATAGACAGGTCTGCAGCCTCCAAGGCCCAACCTCATTAACGTATTGGCTTCATAGAAAGGCCTGCAGCCTCCAAGGCCCACCCTCCCTTATGCTTCATAGACAGGCCTGCAGCCTCCAAGGCCACCCTCCTCCTATTGCTTCATAGACAGGCCTGCAGCCTCCAAGGCCCACCCTCCTTATTGCTTCATAGACAGGCCTGCAGCCTCCAAGGCCCACCCTCCTTATTGCTTCATAGACAGGCCTGCAGCTCCAAGGCCCACCCTCCTTATTGCTTCATAGACAGGCCTGCAGCCTCCAAGGCCCACCCTCCTTATTGCTTCATAGACAGGCCTGCAGCCTCCAAGGCCCACCCTCCTTATTGCTTCATAGACAGGCCTGCAGCCTCCAAGGCCCACCCTCCTTATTGCTTCATAGACAGGCCTGCAGCCTCCAAGGCCCACCCTCCTTATTGCTTCATAGACAGGCCTGCAGCCTCCAAGGCCCACCCTCCTTATTGCTTCATAGACAGGCCTGCAGCCTCCAAGGCCCACCCTCCTTATTGCTTCATAGACAGGCCTGCAGCCTCCAAGGCCCACCCTCCTTATTGCTTCATAGACAGGCCTGCAGCCTCCAAGGCCCACCCTCCTTATTGCTTCATAGACAGGCCTGCAGCCTCCAAGGCCCACCCTCCTTATTGCTTCATAGACAGGCCTGCAGCCTCCAAGGCCCACCCTCCTTATTGCTTCATAGACAGGCCTGCAGCCTCCAAGGCCCACCCTCCTTATTGCTTCATAGACAGGCCTGCAGCCTCCAAGGCCCACCCTCCTTATTGCTTCATAGACAGGCCTGCAGCCTCCAAGGCCCACCCTCCTTATTGCTTCATAGACAGGCCTGCAGCCTCCAAGGCCCACCCTCCTTATTGCTTCATAGACAGGCCTGCAGCCTCCAAGGCCCACCCTCCTTATTGCTTCATAGTCTGGTTCTTTGTTTTTGTCTCTACACTTTTTCTGCACGTTTCACACTTGACATTTTAACTTAACTACTTGACTTGCTCTTTGGAGATTGTTTGGATTTAAATAAGGACTGTACTGTAGCACGTATAAAGAAAGCTGACAGTGGAGATGGTCCATGTGAGAAGTTGTTTTTAGATGTTTTTTGGGGGTGGGGGATTCAACACGACATTGACTGAGCACGATCGCTCGTTTGGTTGCATGTTATTGCAAAGTGATGGTTGTGTTACATTGGTAACCGGTCAAGTAAATGATGCTTGAGTTTTGTTAGCCCAGTGAACACAACACAACGATAACCATATCATCTGAGAGAGAAGAGTGTTTTGACCCGAGACAATAGCTGTTGAGATTGACCAGCTTTTCATCAGAGATGTCTGCATGCTGCATGTGTACCTCAGAGGGTGAACCTAGTTTGGTACTTACCCTGTAATAAAGTTATATATTATGTCAGATAGACTAGATGAAGCATCTAGAGACTGATGGAAACCCCTTTATGGGCTACTGACAGGTTTGCACAACAAAAGCCGTTTCCAAATCCCAATCAGTCCCAGTCATTGGCTTGAGTTGATTCATACTGTAAGAAACAAGCTCTGCCCTCCATCGGCCCATTCAGCTAAGGCTGGGGAGAGAAAGATAGTTATCTATAAATTATAGTTTTAAAATAACCTGCTGCTTTCATGCACTGTGATAATTATTGCTTATGCTATTGTTTCTCATTTAGAAAACATGCAGACCTTCTGACACAGTGAAGTCACAATGCTTACATTGGATTTTTAAATCCTGCTTTGAAAAAAAAAAATACATTTTTAGTTGTAGTCAGTCACACTGCCCTCTGGCGCCCCCCATACTTTAAACGGTTTTTTTAACAAACGCAACAGATTGTGTACCACTGTTATTCCTGGTGTTCAGCTCAGCAGACGGATGTCTGTCAGTATGGAACTGGGTCACGCCTGGAGACGGCTATTCTCTTACTACATTACCCGTCTTCTCTGCATGCTGCTGCTGTTTAAAATTCATCTCCATGACCTTTCACCTGTATTCTTGCTAACCCGAGTAGGGTTCATTCATGACGGAATAAAACCTACTGCCAAAACTTTCAGGTATTGCTTTTCTTTTTTTCCTCTCTCTTTTTAAACTCGCATCACGACAAATCGAGAGTCTCCCGATATTCTAGAGATTCAATCAACTATTTCAGTTCAACAGTCAACACCACCCAACCCTACCCTACCCTATACTACCCTACACTACCCTACCCTATACTACCCTACCATACCCTACACCACCCTACCATACCCTACCCTATACTACCCTACCATACCCTACACCACCCAACCCTACCCTACCCTATACTACCCTACCATACCCTACACCACCCTACCATACCCTACCCTATACTACCCTACACTACCCTACACTATACTACCCTACACCACCCTACCATACCCTACCCTATACTACCCTACACTACCCTACCCTATACTACCCTACCATACACTACACTATACTACCCTACACAACCCTACCCTACACTACCCTACCATACCCTACACTATACTACCCTACAATACCCTACACCACCCTACCATACCCTACACTATACTACCCCACACTACCCTATACTACCCTACACTATACTACCCTACACCACCCTACCTAACCCTACCCTATACTACCCTACACTATACTACCCCACACTACCCTACACCACCCTACCATACCCTATACTACCCTACACCACCCTACCCTACCATACCCTACACTATACTACCCTACAATACCCTACACCACCCTACCATACCCTACACTATACTACCCCACACTACCCTATACTACCCTACACTATACTACCCTACAATACCCTACACCACCCTACCCTATACTACCCTACAATACCCTACACCACCCTACCATACCCTACACTACACCACCCTACCATACCCTACACTATACTACCCCACACTACCCTATACTACCCTACAATACCCTACACCACCCTACCCTATACTACCCTACACTACCCTACACCACCCTACCATACCCTACCATACACTACACTATACTACCCACTAAAGTAATACTGCAATTTTCTTTTAAAGCAATTAACTTTTTGTTCTGAATACAAAGTGTTATGTTTGGGGTAAATCCAATACATTTCTGATTACCACTCTCCATATTTCAAGTATAGTGGTGGCTGCATCATGTTATGATTATGCTTGTAATCGTTAAGGACTGGGGAGTTTTTCAGGATAAAAAAAAACAACATAAATGGATCTAAGCACAGGCAAAATTCTCGAGGAAAACCTGGTTCAGTCTGCTTTCCACAAGACACGAACTCAACTGTCAGCAGGACAATAACCTAAAACACAAGGCCAAATCTTCATTGCAGTTGCTTACCAAGAAAACCGTGAATGTTCCTGAGTGTCCAAGTTACAGTTTTGACATAAATCTCCTTGAAAATCTATAGCAAGACCTGAAAATGGTTGTCTAGCAATGACGAACAACCAATTTGACAGAGCTTGAAGAATTGTGAAAATAATAAATGGGCAAATGTTGCAAAATCCACAAAAGTGGAAAAAGTCAAGTGGTGTGAATACTTCCGAAGGCATTATATTGCTTTTAAAATTTTTTGGGGGTATTTTTTTTTATATGGCAAAAAAAAATAAACACTAGGCTAAATCTTGCTTCCCACTACACAATTTGAGTTTCATGTTCCTACATCGTCCCGAAATTCGTAGGAAGTTTCAGGACATCTTGGGAATATTGGATTCACATCCTGTTATGGGAAGCGTTTTATGAACTCAGTGTACGGGCATCCTAGCTAAGGATGCTGGGTACTGATCATCAGCTTGTAGCTTGTCACTTATTTTTTTTCGATAGTTTGACAACTTGCTGCTTCATTTAAACCTGTTCATTATGATCAAATAAAGTTACTAAGTAGCTAGCTGACTAGCTAGCTAGCTAATGGAATGAGCATTTTAGTGTTGCACTAACAGGTTGGTTAGCTTCTCTTTCATTTCGTATGAAGTGACAGTCTCAGGCTTAGCTAGCTAGCTAATGTTTTTGTGTTCATGATCAAATTTGATCAGAAATACAAAAACTTAGAAATGAATGACAGATTTATTACATTTATAAAGATTTATTCTGACTTTGAGGGCGACGTAGTAGTGACTGTTGTTGCTAAGTAACATGCTAATATTCATGTGAAGAGGTTTTGCTGCCAAGAGCGGCGAGTCCGCAAAGGATACCCACTCGAAAAAGAGGCTTCTGAAGGGTGCAGTGGAGCCCTCTATGAATTGACAAATAGCGTTTGAGATTGTCTCGTTCCTGTCTTCTACTTCAAACAGTGTTGTTTCTTCTTTCTTTCTCTTCTCTGGTTCCTGTCTGCAGTCTGCTTAAAGCCCGGCTACGTTCCGAGCTCCTGGAGCCCCTAGCAACAGAGCAGAGGAGACGATGCAGTACCTCTTGAGAGCCTCACCTCACATTCCTTTTCCCTTCAGTTTTCTCCTCCACCCCAGTCACAATCAGACTGGGTCTCTCTCTCTCTCTCTCTCTGGTTGTGCCTCAGTTGAAACTATCACATTCTCCAAGCAGATTTAAATAAACTGATATTCATTACTCATGTATCATAAACAATATATTGTAATGAAACAGCAGGGAGCAGGTCTCGAACCCTCGACCTTCAAGCCCGAAGTCCGGCGCGCTATCGACTGTGCCGCAAAAGCACGCTCAAGCGGCAGAGTCGATTTCCGTGCTTATAAACCCAGGGTCGTCACAATATTATGACTTTAGTCTGGCTGGCTACTATCACAAATACTCTGAATGCCAGCCATGGTCTACTGATAAAGGTGTTGTCATGTTCTAATCTTAAATCATAAATGTATGTGTTTTTTGCATGCCAGATTTTTTTTTATTATAAAAATTTGCTTACTTTGTAGCTAATGTGTGGCAACACCAGTTTCAAACAGCAGAGGGAGGTAGAGTTCCATTTAATTTTGGACAGTTAGCATAATCTCTGAACATGAAACTATGCATTTTTACATTTTTTTTACATTTTTATGTCATTTAGCAGACGCTCTTATCCAGAGCGACTTACAGTAGTGAATGCGTACATTTCATACATTTTTTTCCGTACTGGTCCCCCGTGGGAATCGAACCCACAACCCTGGCGTTGCAAACACCACGCTCTACCAACTGAGCCACACGGGACCTATGCTACACGTACAGTGCATCATTTTCAAAGCCCCATTCATAATTTTTTCGTTTTTTTAGGGTTGTGTTTTGCTGATGGTCAAATGTGACCTACTGGCTCGATTCGGTCTTATTTTGCAAAATTTGAAATGCAGTTTTTTTTTTATTTTTTTTTTTTACATTGGATAAAAGTAGAGACTCAGAGCTGGAAAATGGTATATCATACACTACAGTTGGGGAACAATGGGAAAGTAATTCTGCTTTGAAAGTTGATAAACTTGTAACCTCACTTTTGAGAAAATGGCCCTTGAATGTTTTGGTACCTACAAGATAGGTGTTCTTAGTCTACACCCATTCAGCATCGTTCACACCCTCTTAAGTTTTATCCTCACACATCTCTTTAAGGATTCACACTATGTACTAAGCAACCATAGATTTCAAGACTAAAGGCTGGTTTATACTACAGGTGTGTTCGTATATTTAATCTGTAGTGCCAGAGTTCGCTCTGGGCGTTTGTAAACTCAGAGCGTTGTCAGATTGGCCGATCGTAAATTCAGAGCATTTCGCTCTAGTAACGTTCAGAGCACACGCTGGACGCTCTAGCCGATGAGTAGGGTTGATCGGAGCGTTCCTGACCTAACAGCAGCAGTCAAGCACCCAGGATAACTGGCTAACGTTGGCTAGCTTGCTAGCTATTCCCAGACACAAATGAGAGAACACCTCACTCTGACCATTTTACTCCCCCTAGCAGAGCTGGTTAGGCTGTTTTCATGTTATCCAGAGCGTTGGTGACTTCAACTGTGCTGCTGGCAACAATTTAATTACTCTTTTTTTGCCACCGTTTACTGACACCGGCCATATTCAACGGGTGTTGAGCGTTCGTAAATTCGTCAGTTATCCTGCGCTTTGGAGCACTCAGACAAGAGTGCTCTGAAATCGGAGTAGTTAGCCAGAGCGAATTTGCCAGCTACGTCTATCGACAGTTGCCGCAGTGACATCAAACATTCTATTGAAATAGTTACTTGCATAGGAGTCTTTTGTTTAGATAGCTAGCTAAACACTGAAGTATAATCTCAACTCATAACGTTACTACCCTGCATGAATCTGAAGGTAGCTAACCAACCAGGTTCAATGTTAGCTAGCTATAACTAGCAATGCAAATAACTCTGAGATACAAATAATGTTACTACACAGATCATACATGTACCGTTAGCTAGCTAACAATACACTAACTTAAAATGAAAACTAATTTCTGACAAAATTAGAACATATCTGAAAATGTAGCTAGCTAGACTCTCTTACCCGTATACATGGATGGACGCTTCTCCCGCTCCGCCACGGATAACATGGTTGCCCTTTAGTTTGAAGATGTAATCCGGAGAGACAGGTGTTTTATACAACAGCATTCTGTCTGTTCTCTTTTTGACTCTGTCTGCATATTTGCAAATCAAAACGCCAGAATCATATCATACTCTAATTCCACTGATTTCCACTGGTCGTCCAGAAAGTGGAGAGCAACACTTACGTAATATTTTTCAAAAAAGCCACATTAGAAAGGATCATCTACACATACTGAGCAGCTCATGTTATAGACAGAAGCGTGCTACATGGCAGACCAATGCAAACTCATCTCATGTCCAGCCCACTCATTATCTCAGCCAATCATAGCTAGTGGGAAGGTTGCTGGCTTTTTCCCGTGGCTAAACCAACTAGGCTCGTAATTTAACCATTTTATTCATATTTATTCATATAACAAGGTTGTTATTAAGGTACATGAAAGTTCACATATTCCAGAAGGCATGTGTGCATTTTGATAAAAAATGTAAACGTTTACGTTCAAATGGTTCTCCTGTGAAGTATTGACGCGTGACATAGACCTAGTTTCCTGAAACGAGTCACAAATAGAAGTTATTCATTGAGTTATGGACAGGGACACAGTCCACTTGTATTGCAGTCAGCTATGGCCAACACCCAAACCTCACCGGCCAAGTTGCGTGCAACACAGCTAGCTAGCTAAATGTCCATGAACGTTTCATGTTAGTTTTCAACCTGCCCCGAAATGAGTTGGTTCACAGTTGGTTTTGATATTTTAACCGTAGACCGGTGTAGTCAGCATGTTAGACTGAAGGATTGGAGCTGGTCAGAAACCTAGGTTGTCTTTGAGCTCTCTTAAAGCTTTCTCTCTGTCATTGGAGCTGGACTCAAACCTAAGGGTGCACAAATGGCACCATATTCTCTATATTGTGCACTACTCATTTCTCCCCAGTCAATAGTAGTGCACTATAAAGGGAATAGGGTGCCATTTGGGACGGAGATTTATCTTACAGGGAGAGATATTTTTATGAAGATAACTTTGATCATGCTGGTCATGTTTTTCAACGTCACTGCGGGACAGTTTGTTTGTTTGTTTGTTTTAGATCTTGTGAATTTTCTGAAAGAAATGTTTATTAAAAGTAGAGAGAAAATGCCTAATGTATGATGTATAGTATATGCATTTATGTAGAAGGAGCAGATTTTATGGAGAAATGCTTTTGTGACTGTTCTGTTTGAAACAGATTGTTGTTGTGATTCTTTGGTCTGTCAGAATAAATACATGTCTTCTGCTTTGACTTTACTTCTTTTGTGCTTTTCCTCTCATGCTGAATAGTGCTGACATATTAGTGCTGAGAGAGTAGTGCTCTACTATCTCAGCACTAATCTCTCAGCACTAATCTCTCAGCACTACTCTCTCAGCACTAATCTCTCAGCACTAATCTCTCAGCACTACTCTCTCAGCACTACTCTCTCAGCACTAATCTCTCAGCACTAATCCCTCAGCACTAATCTCTCAGCACTAATCTCTCAGCACTAATCTCTCAGCACTATTCTCTCAGCACTACTCTCTCAGCACTAATCTCTCAGCACTAATCTCTCAGCACTAATCTCTCAGCACTAATCTCTCAGCACTAATCTCTCAGCACTACTCTCTCAGCACTACTCTCTCAGCACTAATCTCTCAGCACTAATCTCTCAGCACTACTCTCTCAGCACTAATCTCTCAGCACTAATCTCTCAGCACTAATCTCTCAGCACTACTCTCTCAGCACTACTCTCTCAGCACTAATCTCTCAGCACTAATCTCTCAGCACTAATCCCTCAGCACTAATCCCTCAGCACTACTCTCTCAGCACTAATCTCTCAGCACTAATCTCTCAGCACTAATCCCTCAGCACTAATCCCTCAGCACTAATCCCTCAGCACTAATCCCTCAGCACTAATCCCTCAGCACTAATCCCTCAGCACTAATCCCTCAGCACTAATCCCTCAGCACTAATCTCTCAGCACTAATCCCTCAGCACTAATCCCTCAGCACTAATCCCTCAGCACTAATCCCTCAGCACTAATCCCTCAGCACTAATCTCTCAGCTCTACTACTATTCAATTCATTGAACCTATGTTGGTTAATTAGTTATTTAAAAATGTAATATAACCTACACGTCGGGTAATCGCTGGGCACTAGCAAATCCATCGTTCCACCCATTTCTTTATTTGCTTAATTTAACACAAAACAAGGAACCTCAGCTGAAGCTGCTGTGTATCCCAGCCAATCATTATCCACAACACAGAAACTGATTGAGAAATGTACTCTGATGGGCAACACCTAGTATATTGATTAAGATACAGTATGTACTCTGATAACACCTACAGTATATTGATTAAGATACAGTATGTACTCTGATAGATAACACCTACAGTATATTGACTAAGATACAGTATGTACTCTGATATAACACCCAGTATATTAAGATACAGTATGTACTCTGATATAACACCCAGTATATTGATTAAGATACAGTATGTACTCTGATAAATAACACCTAGTATATTGATTAAGATACAGTATGTACTCTGATAACACCTACAGTATATTGATTAAGATACAGTATGTACTCTGATAACACCTACAGTATATTGATTAAGATACAGTATGTACTCTGATAACACCTACAGTATATTGATTAAGATACAGTATGTACTCTGATAGATAACACCTACAGTATATTGATTAAGATACAGTATGTACTCTGATAGATAACACCTACAGTATATTGATTAAGATACAGTATGTACTCTGATAGGTAACACCTATTGATTGAGATATGTTTAATGTTTGTACTTGCACTATCATTTCCAGTAAAGTTTCAGATAAATTAAAGTTATCCTCAGTACTATATTCTATATGACAAAGTTCTATAAAAAAATGATTGTAGTCACATATGGCCTTTATTCAACACAGTCCAAGAAACAGGGTAGAGAAAAAGCAAGTATATACCACAGTCTGTTTATCATACTGAACAGTACAAATGAAATGTTGTTGTTGATTCCAACTGTGTAACTAACAGTCATGTGGCCCCTTTGTCGTTAAAGATGGGATCTCTGGGGGGATGAGAGTAATGGCCTGTACCCTCCTCTCTCCTGCCCCAGGAGCGCCATGGCCCCCCAGCCCCAGTACGGGTCCAGCTCCCCTCCTCACCCACACGGCAAGGTCAACAAGCTCCCGTCCGTCAGCCAGCTCATCAACCCCCAACAGCGCAACATACTCACGCCTTCCTCCATGCCCCAAGGCCTGACTGACAGTAAGTGTGCCTTACACTTTAGTATAATGAGAGATTTTCCCTAGTCTATGTTTCTATCTGGCTAGGTCCCAGTCCGGTCCTCCCTCCCCCCTATTTGTTTTTCTCCCTGTCGTACCTCCACTGGCCCCGTCTCCTAACTCCACCACCACGTCCCCTTTGGGTCGATCATGTGACACACGTCAGGCGGGACAGGCAGGGTTGCGGTACCTGTCTGGGCACGCGGGGCGCTGAGAGAGGTGTGTAGGGGCCTCTGTCAGAACACTTCCTCCCATAGGTGAATGTGATCCCTGTGGGACCCTGTTACTCCACTCCAGAGTACATACTCCTGGATCTGTCTGGGGGCCTGCAGGTCCTGTTCCTCCCTGTTCCTCCACTCCTCTCTGGGGGCCTGCAGGCCCTGTTCCTCCCTGTTCCTCCACTCCTCTCTGGGGGCCTGCAGGTCCTGTTCCTCCCTGTTCCTCCACTCCTCTCTGGGGGCCTGCAGGTCCTGTTCCTCCCTGTTCCTCCACTCCTCTCTGGGGGCCTGCAGGCCCTGTTCCACCCTGTTCCTCCACTCCAGAGTACATACTCCTGGATCTCTCTGGGGGCCTGCAGGCCCTGTTCCACCCTGTTCCTCCACTCCAGAGTACATACTCCTGGATCTCTCTGGGGGCCTGCAGGCCCTGTTCCTCCCTGTTCCTCCACTCCTCTCTGGGGGCCTGCAGGTCCTGTTCCTCCCTGTTCCTCCACTCCTCTCTGGGGGCCTGCAGGTCCTGTTCCTCCCTGTTCCTCCACTCCTCTCTGGGGGCCTGCAGGCCCTGTTCCACCCTGTTCCTCCACTCCAGAGTACATACTCCTGGATCTCTCTGGGGGCCTGCAGGCCCTGTTCCACCCTGTTCCTCCACTCCAGAGTACATACTCCTGGATCTCTCTGGGGGCCTGCAGGCCCTGTTCCTCCCTGTTCCTCCACTCCTCTCTGGGGGCCTGCAGGCCCTGTTCCTCCTCTCCTCTCTGGGGGCCTGCAGGTCCTGTTCCTCCCTGTTCCTCCACTCCTCTCTGGGGGCCTGCAGGTCCTGTTCCTCCCTGTTCCTCCACTCCTCTCTGGGGGCCTGCAGGTCCTGTTCCTCCTCTCCTCTCTGGGGGCCTGCAGGTCCTGTTCCTCCTCTCCTCTCTGGGGGCCTGCAGGTCCTGTTCCAACAGTTGGCTTCAAGTTCAAGCACCCTTTCACTGTTTTTACACAAGAGGTTAATGGTTAAAGGGAAATTCTGTCACATCACCAACACATTACTAGTGCCTATATCTGTGATCTGCTTCTCATTAACCAGGTCTCCATCCAACCTTTCTCTGTGTGTAAAGTACATGCAGGATATATATTTTTTTTTAAAGTCAGACAGTCCTGAGCAAATTTGTCGGGTCAACTTTCCAAATGTCGAACAAAAACCAAAGTAAATACGGTAGACGAGGTGGGATCTTTAGAGTCGGGAAAAATTAAATGGCGGTGGAAACGTGTTTATTGTCAAAATATTGATTTAATAACCATCGTCACGTGATCGGCTATGATGCGTGGTCCTCCCCACTACGACTCAGGGAAAAAACACCAGTTTATTAGGCTACATGATCAACTTCACAGGGTGGTGTTTCTGTACAGCTGATATACGAAGGGCTATATAAATACATTTGATTTGATTTGGTGAAGCTGCACGGTGACGAGCTTCATGCTCCTTTCCAGTAAATATCCAGGATCTTATTCTGGAGAAACGATGATCGATGCTGGGCTGCCGTTTGACATATTTAAAATGAACTCTCGCTCTTTTGTCCATTATAATCCCATGATGTAGTCTTGTATATACAAAAAAAAATATATAATAATAATGTATGAAATGAATGCATCACTACTGTAAGTCGCTCTGAATAAGAGCGTCTGCTAAATGACTGAAATGTAAATGTATATCTGAGCTGTTGGCTAGAGCGAACATGCCAAAACAAGAGTGTGTACATTTTGTATTTTTTACACAACCCTCAGTAGAGTTGAAAATGTGATGGAAACACTATCGCCCCCCCACTATCTTCTGTTGAGACGCCCCCCCCACTATCTTCTGTTGAGACGCCCCCCCCCACACTATCTTCTGTTGAGACGCCCCCCCCCACTATCTTCTGTTGAGACGCCCCCCCCACTATCTTCTGTTGAGACGCCCCCCCCCCCCCACTATCTTCTGTTGAGACGCCCCCCCCCACTATCTTCTGTTGAGACGCCCCCCCCACTATCTTCTGTTGAGACGCCCCCCCCACTATCTTCTGTTGAGACGCCCCCCCCACTATCTTCTGTTGAGACGCCCCCCCCCCCCACTATCTTCTGTTGAGACGCCCCCCCCCCCCCACTATCTTCTGTTGAGACGCCCCCCCCCCCCCCCCACTATCTTCTGTTGAGACGCCCCCCCCCACACTATCTTTCTGTTGAGAACGCCCCCCCCCCACACTATCTTCTGTTGAGACGCCCCCCCCCACACTATCTTCTGTTGAGACGCCCCCCCCCCCACACTATCTTCTGTTGAGACGCCCCCCCCCCCACACTATCTTCTGTTGAGACGCCCCCCCACACTATCTTCTGTTGAGACCCCCCCCCACACTATCTTCTGTTGAGACGCCCCCCCCACACTATCTTCTGTTGAGACGCCCCCCCCCACTATCTTCTGTTGAGACGCCCCCCCCACTATCTTCTGTTGAGACGCCCCCTCCCACTATCTTCTGTTGAGACGCCCCCCCACTATCTTCTGTTGAGACGCCCCCCCCACTATCTTCTGTTGAGACGCCCCCCCCCACACTATCTTCTGTTGAGACCCGCCCCCCACACTATCTTCTGTTGAGACGCCGCCCCCCACACTATCTTCTGTTGAGACGCCGCCCCCCCACACTATCTTCTGTTGAGACGCCCCCCCCCCACTTCTTCTGTTGAGACGCCCCCCCCCCACTATCTTCTGTTGAGACGCCCCCCCCCACTATCTTCTGTTGAGACGCCCCCCCCCCCACTATCTTCTGTTGAGACGCCCCCCCCCACTATCTTCTGTTGAGACCCCCCCCCACTATCTTCTGTTGAGACGCCCCCCCCCACTATCTTTGTTGAGACGCCCCCCCCACTATCTTCTGTTGAGACGCCCCCCCCCCCCCCCCCCCCCCACTATCTTCTGTTGAGACGCCCCCCCCCCCCACCTATCTTCTGTTGAGACGCCCCCCCCCCCCCCCCCCCACTATCTTCTGTTGAGACGCCCCCCCCCACACTATCTTCTGTTGAGACGCCCCCCCCCCACACTATCTTCTGTTGAGACGCCCCCCCCCACACTATCTTCTGTTGAGACCCCCCCCCCCCCCCCCCCACACTATCTTCTGTTGAGACGCCCCCCCCCCACACTATCTTCTGTTGAGACGCCCCCCCCCACACTATCTTCTGTTGAGACCCCCCCCCACACTATCTTCTGTTGAGACGCCCCCCCCACACTATCTTCTGTTGAGACGCCCCCCCACACTATCTTCTGTTGAGACGCCCCCCCCACTAATCTTCTTTGAGACGCCCCCCTCCCACTATCTTCTGTTGAGACGCCCCCTCCCCCTATCTTCTGTTGAGACGCCCCCCCCACTATCTTCTGTTGAGACGCCCCCCCCACTATCTTCTGTTGAGACGCCCCCCCCCCCCCCACTATCTTCTGTTGAGGCGCCCCCCCACTATCTTCTGTTGAGACGCCGCCCCCCACACTATCTTCTGTTGAGACGCCCCCCCCCACACTATCTTCTGTTGAGACGCCCCCCCCACTATCTCTGTTGAGACGCCCCCCCCCCCCCACTATCTTCTGTTGAGACCGACCCCCCCACCCCCCCACT
>NW_021822493.1:0-15000 GCF_901001165.1 Salmo trutta
AGAGAGCGAGAGAGAGAGAGAGACGAAGAGAGAGAGAGAGAGAGAGAGAGAGAGACAGAGAGAGAGAGAGAGAGAGAGAGAGAGAGAGTTGGAATCGTCCTCTTTGGGATTTTACTCGTCCTGTGGATTTTTAAAACCCCTTCAGCGACTCCTTGGCCACCCGTCTCCCGTTACCAAAAACCAGTCAATCCACTGCAGCGATAATGTCTCTAAGGTCGAGGAGGCTCTTTGCTCCGGCCCCTGCTTCAGTTCGCTGTCTACTGGTCGTCCTCCTGGTGGTCCTGGAGCTACCCAGCCGGGCAGAGGGCCAGCCATGCCCGGCTCAGTGCTCTTGTTCCGGCTCTACTGTGGACTGTCACGGCCAGGGTCTCCGCAGCGTTCCCAGGAATATACCAAGAAACACAGAGAGACTGTGAGTATTTACTGTAAACACTATGTTCCCAGGAATATACCAAGAAACACAGAGAGACTGTGAGTTTATACTGTAGCCACTATGTTCCCAGGAATATACCAAGAAACACAGAGAGACTGTGAGTATATACTGTAGTCACTATGTTCCCAGGAATATACACAGAGAGACTGTGAGTATTTACTGTAGCCACTATGTTCCCAGGAATATACCCCGAAACACAGAGAGACTGTGAGTATTTACTGTAGTCACTATGTTCCCAGGAATATACCCCGAAACACAGAGAGACTGTGAGTATTTACTGTAGTCACTATGTTCCCAGGAATATACACAGAGAGACTGTGAGTATATACTGTAGCCACTATGTTCCCAGGAATATACACAGAGAGACTGTGAGTATATACTGTAGCCACTATGTTCCCAGGAATATACACAGAGAGACTGTGAGTTTATACTGTAGCCACTATGTTCCCAGGAATATACACAGAGAGACTGTGAGTATTTACTGTAGCCACTATAAAGGGTTTATTGTCTATAATATAGACCAGGGGTATCAGGACTGTATCCACAGGTTGTACTGGAGAAGACTCATGGGAGAGTAGGGGTTGTTGTTAAAATACACATGGGGGGGGGGGGGGGGGTATTTCCGGGGTACTTCCGGGGCAGATTAGCATTCAGTTGGTGGTACAGTAACCTAAATAAAGGTTGGTAACCACTGAAATAGCCATCCATTATCATAATATATTGATTATATTATCTGCTGTGAAAGTCCTACAAAACATCTCCAAAAAATAACCCCTCTGGCAGCAGAACCACAAAAATAAATTATACATTTAAAAATACATTTCGTGGCTCTGTTTTTCTTTAGTATTGATAATTAAATTGATAATTTATTAAAGAAGTGGCGCAGAAAGCGCAATAATTTGTTCCTGATCATTAATTTGTTCCAGATCATTAATTTGTTCCAGATCATTAATTTGTTCCAGATCATTAATTTGTTCCTGATCATTAATTTGTTCCTGATCATTAATTTGTTCCAGATCATTAATTTGTTCCAGATCATTAATTTGTTCCTGATCATTAATTTGTTCCTGATCATTAATTTGTTCCTGATCATTAATTTGTTCCTGATCATTAATTTGTTCCTGATCATTAATTTGTCCCTGATCATTAATTTGTCCCTGATCATTAATTTGTTCCTGATCATTAATTTGTTCCTGATCATTAATTTGTTCCTGATCATTAATTTGTTCCTGATCATTAATTTGTTCCTGATCATTAATTTGTTCCTGATCATTAATTTGTTCCTGATCATTAATTTGTTCCTGATCATTAATTTGTTCCAGGATCATTAATTTGTTCCATGATCATTAATTTGTTCCTGATCATTAATTTGTTCCTGATCATTAATTTGTTCCTGATCATTAATTTGTTCCTGATCATTAATTTGTTCCAGATCATTAATTTGTTCCTGATCATTAATTTGTTCCTGATCATTAATTTGTTCCTGATCATTAATTTGTTCCTGATCATTAATTTGTTCCAGATCATTAATTTGTTCCTGATCATTAATTTGTTCCTGATCATTAATTTGTTCCTGATCATTAATTTGTTCCTGATCAATAATTTGTTCCTGATCAATAATTTGTTCCAGATCATTAATTTGTTCTGTTCATTAATTTGTTCCTGATCATTAATTTGTTCTGTTTAAATTTCGGTTCATCAAGTTTATGGGTTTATGTTTATGGACGTCTCGGGCTGTTGAAACACTAACACACACACACACACGCGCACGCGCATGCGCACACACACACACACACACACACGCACACACACACACACACACACACACACACACCTCGAACTTAGATTCACATTTTAAGTTAATATAAAGCCTGTAGGATTGGGTTTTTTTCTTCTTCTACCCGCGGTGGAGGTTGATGTGATATTTGTTAGATTACACTAAAACATTTTAATTTACCCGTCAACAGATTAAACTAATGATCTCATAATGTAGCTTACTACAATTAAACTTAAACACTTTCCTTTATATGCAGCATATTGTTTATTAACAGCCTGACTTCTCTCTCTCTCTCTGTCTGTCCTTTATATGCAGTGTATTGTTTATTAACAGCCTGACTTCTCTCTCTCTCTCTGTCTGTCCTTTATATTGTTTATTAACAGCCTGACTTCTCTCTCTCTCTCTCTGTCTGTCCTTTATATTGTTTATTAACAGGCCTGACTTCTCTCTCTCTCTCTGTCTGTCCTTTATATTGTTTATTAACAGCCTGACTTCTCTCTCTCTCTCTCTGTCTGTCCTTTATATGCAGCATATTGTTTATTAACAGCCTGACTTCTCTCTCTCTCTCTCTGTCTGTCCTTTATATTGTTTATTAACAGGCCTGACTTCTCTCTCTCAATTCAATTCAATTCAATTCGCTTTATTGGCATGACGTAACAATGTACATATTGCCAAAGCTTACTTTGGATATTTACAATATAAAAAATAAATAAAAATGAGAATCAAAAATTGTCAACGGGACAACAGTAACAACAATAACCAACGGTCAATATAACCATACATTCAACAATAACAATAATCATACAGTTGAGGACATGTGCAGGTTTATTGGTCTGTCGGACACTGTCCCTCAACTTATGGCAGGCAGCAATGTAGTGCGCTGCCAACCCACAGCTCTCTGCGTCCTCCCCCAACAGGACGGGTAGCCTATCCTCATCAGAGAGGTCTTTAAAACCTTGAATAAGGATTTCAAATTTGGGGAAATGACACTCTCTAATTGTTTTATATTTTTGACATTTTGTCAGGAAATGCAGCTCCGTCTCAGGTTCTGCTGTTGTGCAGTGGTTGCACAGCCTTTCCTCTACAGGGAGCCAGGTTTTCCTGTGTCTACCCTTCTCAATGGCAAGGCTGTGCTCACTGAGCCTGTACTTTGTCAAGGTTTTTCTAAGGTTTTGATCAGTAACCATGGTCAAATATTTAGCCATAGTGTACTGTCGATTTAGGGCCAGATAGCACTGCATTTTGCTTTGTGTTTGTGCTTGTGTTTCCCAATAAGCAATGTAGTTTTGTTTTGACTGTGGTGTAATTTGGTTTATTCTGATTGATTGGATGTTCTGGTCCTGAGGCTTCAGTGTGTTAGTAGAACAGGTTTGTGAACTCAGCCCCAGGACCAGCTGGATGAGGGGACTCTTTTCTTTGCTCAGCTCTTGGCATTGCAGGGCTTGGTAATGATATGAGAGGGGGTCACTGTATTTTAGATGTTTCCAAAACTTAATTGCTCTTTTTTGAGTTTTTATTATTAGTGGATATTGGCCTAATTCTGCCCTGCATGCATTGTTTGTAGTTTTCCTCTGGACACGTAGGAGAATCTTACAGAACTCTGCATGTAGGGTTTCAATGGGGTGTTTGTCCCATTTGATGAAATCTTGTTTTGCAAGTGGACCCCACACCTCGCTGCCATAAAGTGCAATTGGTTCAATGACATATTCAATTAGTTTTAGCCAAATTTTAATAGGTATTTCAATTTGAATTTGCTTTTTAATGGCGTAGAATGCCCTGCGTGCTTTCTCTCTCAGTTCATTCACTGCCTCATTAAGGTGTCCAGTTGAGCTTATTTTTAAACCTAAGTAATTGTAGTGTGTACAGTACTCTATATATTTTGTACCAATTGAGAACTTTGGTCTAATTCCCTGAGATCTGGATCTTCTCTGGAAAATCATTATTTTAGTCTTTTTGGGGTTTACTGCCAGGGCCCAGGTCTGGCAGTACTGCTCTAGCAGGTCCAGGCTCTGCTGTAGGCCAGGTGCTGTGGGTGACAGCAGGCATAGGTCATCTGCGAAGAGTAGGCATTTAACTTCTGAATTGTGGAGACTAACACCAGGGGCTGAGGATTTTTCTAGAATAGTGGCCAATTCGTTAATGTAAATATTGAAGAGTGCAGGGCTCAGATTGCAACCCTGACGAAGGCCCCGCCCCTGGTTAAAGAATTCTGTCCTTTTCTTACCAATTTTAATGCTGCACGTATTGCCAGTATACATTGATTTAATTATGTCATATGTTTTACCCCCTACATCACTTCTCTCTCTCTCTGTCTGTCCTTTATATGCAGCATATTGTTTATTAACAGCCTGACTTCTCTCTCTCTCTCTGTCTGTCCTTTATATGCAGCATATTGTTTATTAACAGCCTGACTTCTCTCTCTCTCTGTCTGTCCTTTATATTGTTTATTAACAGCCTGACTTCTCTCTCTCTCTGTCTGTCCTTTATATTGTTTATTAACAGCCTGACTTCTCTCTCTCTCTGTCTGTCCTTTATATTGTTTATTAACAGCCTGACTTCTCTCTCTCTCTCTGTCTGTCCTTTATATTGTTTATTAACAGCCTGACTTCTCTCTCTCTCTCTCTGTCTGTCCTTTATATTGTTTATTAACAGCCTGACTTCTCTCTCTCTCTCTGTCCTTTATATGCAGCATATTGTTTATTAACAGCCTGACTTCTCTCTCTCTCTCTGTCCTTTATATGCAGCATATTGTTTATTAACAGCCTGACTTCTCTCTCTCTCTCTGTCTGTCCTTTATATATATATATATATCATCTTTATCCCGAGATTCTCCCCATCGTTTTGTAATCAGTCATTTAATTGTGGCCTAAATAAAGCCAGTAACCAGGTTAATAAATAGAACAGTGAAGTCTAACTTGTGTTTTTTAATTTTTTTAATTAAAATCTGTTTTTTTAGAACATGTTTAAAATATGAATGATTGTTTTTGGTTTTTTGGGTCCATATTTTTAACTCATCGTGTCGTCTTGTTTCTCCAGGGATCTGAACGCCAATAATCTGACTAAAATCACCAAGGCCGATTTCGCTGGACTGAGGAATCTACGTGTGCTGTAAGTACTCGGTTTTAGTTATTACAAACGTTGAACTTTTTTACAACTTGAAACGTCCGATTTTTGACAGCAGATAATTCATATGGAAACACTGTAATTATTAAATGCTGTCGAAAGACCCAAGTTATTAATAAATTCATATAAGGTTTATCGCCGAGTCATTACAACGAAATGATCAAACAGTTTTGTTTGTAGTACCTGGGGGTCAAAGAAACAAAAAACAGACCTAGATATTTGTCAGCAAAAGCCTTTGTAGACTTAATTAAAGGAGCCTTTTATACAAGGCATGTTCAGTAGCCTATAAACAGGTTATAAACAAGGCTGTATGTAGGATACTGTTTAGACTTGTTGATATAAAACGTTATAACCCATCAACAAGTTAGCGCAGTCTCAGTGCAGAATTAGACGTTTTTTTTCCCACATTTATAAATTGCTCCAAACCTCAAATTTCGAAGTTAAAAACAGTAAAATAATGAAAGCCTGTCAATGAGATTGAACTCTTGACCCTCAGAGCAGGACCAGATTAAGCCATCTGCCAACCAGTCAACAACCCCCTCCCTCCCTCCCTCCCCGGGCCCCCGGCCCCTCCCTCCCCGGGCCGCTGGCCCCCTCCCTCCCTCCCTCCTCCCTCCCCGGGCCCCTGGCCCCCCGGCTAGGTCTACTGTAAATACAGTATGTAGTCTACATAGTATTCACTCTGATATAGGGGCTATGTCTACTGTAAATACAGTATGTAGTCTACAAGGTATTCACCATGATATAGGGGGTAGCCTTACTGTAAATACAGTATGTAGTCTACATAGTATTCACTCTGATATAGGGGCTGGGTCTACTGTAAATACAGTATGTAGTCTACATAGTATTCACTCTGATATAGGGGCTAGGTCTACTGTAAATACAGTATGTAGTTTACAAGGTATTCACTCTGATATAGGGGCTAGGTCTACTGTAAATAAAGTATGTAGTCTACAAGGTATTCACACTGGTATAGGGGCTAGGTCTACTGTAAATACAGTATGTAGTCTACAAGGTATTCACTCTGATATAGGGGCTGGGTCTACTGTAAATACAGTATGTAGTCTACAAGGTATTCACACTGGTATAGGGGCTAGGTCTACTGTAAATACAGTATGTAGTCTACAAGGTATACACTCTGATATAGGGGCTGGGTCTACTGTAAATACAGTATGTAGTCTACATAGTATTCACTCTGATATAGGGGCTAGACTTACTGTAAATACAGTATGTAGTCTACATAGTATTCACACTGATATAGGGGCTAGGTCTACTGTAAATACAGTATGTAGTTTACAAGGTATTCACTCTATAGGGGCTAGGTCTACTGTAAATACAGTATGTAGTCTACATAGTATTCACTCTGATATAGGGGCTAGGTCTACTGTAAATACAGTATGTAGTTTACAAGGTATTCACTCTGATATAGGGGCTAGGTCTACTGTAAATACAGTATGTGGTCTACATAGTATTCACACTGATATAGGGGCTAGCTCTACTGTAAATACAGTATGTAGTTTACATAGTATTCACTCTGATATAGGGGCTGGGTCTACTGTAAATACAGTATGTAGTCTACAAGGTATTCCCTCTGATATAGGGGCTCCTACTGTAAATACAGTATGTAGTCTACATAGTATTCACTCTGATATAGGGGCTAGACTTACTGTAAATACAGTATGTAGTTTACATAGTATTCACTCTGATATAGGGCCTAGGTCTACTGTAAATACAGTATGTATTCTACAAGGTATTCACTCTGATATAGGGGCTGGGTCTACTGTAAATACAGTATGTAGTCTACATAGTATTCACTCTGATATAGGGGCTAGGTCTACTGTAAATACAGTATGTAGTCTACATAGTATTCACTCTGATATAGGGGCTAGGTCTACTGTAAATACAGTATGTAGTCTACAAGGTATTCACTCTGATATAGGGGCTAGGTCTACTGTAAATACAGTATGTAGTCTACAAGGTATTCACTCTGATATAGGGCCTGGGTCTACTGTAAATACAGTATGTAGTTTACAAGGTATTCACTCTGATATAGGGGCTGGGTCTACTGTAAATACAGTATGTAGTTTACAAGGTATTCACTCTGATATAGGGGCTGGGTCTACTGTAAATACAGTATGTAGTCTACACAGTATTCACTCTGATATAGGGGCTAGGTCTACTGTAAATACAGTATGTAGTCTACATAGTATTCACTCTGATATAGGGGCTAGACTTACTGTAAATACAGTGTGTAGTCTACAAGGTATTCACTCTGATATAGGGGCTAGGTCTACTGTAAATACAGTATGTAGTCTACATAGTATTCACTCTGATATAGGGGCTAGGTGTACTGTAAATACAGTATGTAGTTTACAAGGTATTCACTCTGATATAGGGGCTAGACTTACTGTAAATACAGTATGTAGTCTACATAGTATTCACACTGATATAGGGGCTAGGTCTACTGTAAATACAGTATGTAGTTTACAAGGTATTCACTCTGATATAGGGCCTATGTCTACTGTAAATACAGTATGTAGTCTACATAGTATTCACTCTGATATAGGGGCTAGGTCTACTGTAAATACAGTATGTAGTCTACATAGTATTCACTCTGATATAGGGGCTAGGTGTACTGTAAATGCAGTATGTAGTTTACATAGTAGTCACTCTGATATAGGGGCTAGGTCTACTGTAAATACAGTATGTAGTTTACAAGGTATTCACTCTGATATAGGGGCTAGGTCTACTGTAAATACAGTATGTAGTCTACATAGTATTCACTCTGATATAGGGGCTAGGTCTACTGTAAATACAGTATGTAGTCTACAAGGTATTCACTCTGATATAGGGGCTGGGTCTACTGTAAATACAGTATGTAGTCTACATAGTATTCACTCTGATATAGGGGCTAGACTTACTGTAAATACAGTATGTAGTCTACATAGTATTCACACTGATATAGGGGCTAGGTCTACTGTAAATACAGTATGTAGTTTACAAGGTATTCACTCTGATATAGGGCCTAGGTCTACTGTAAATACAGTATGTAGTCTACATAGTATTCACTCTGATATAGGGGCTAGGTCTACTGTAAATACAGTATGTAGTCTATAAGGTATTCACACTGATATAGGGGCTAGGTCTACTGTAAATACAGTATGTAGTCTACATAGTATTCACACTGATATAAGGGCTAGGTCTACTGTAAATACAGTATGTAGTTTACAAGGTATTCACTCTGGTATAGGGGCTGGGTCTACTGTAAATACAGTATGTAGTCTACATAGTATTCACTCTGATATAGGGGCTAGGTCTACTGTAAATACAGTATGTAGTCTACATAGTATCCACTCTGATATAGGGCCTAGGTCTACTGTAAATACAGTATGTAGTCTACAAGGTTTTCACTCTGATATAGGGGCTAGGTCTACTGTAAATACAGTATGTAGTCTACAAGGTATTCACTCTGATATAGGGGCTAGACTTACTGTAAATACAGTATGTAGTCTACAAGGTTTTCACTCTGATATAGGGGCTAGGTCTACTGTAAATACAGTATGTAGTCTACAAGGTATTCACTCTGATATAGGGGCTAGACTTACTGTAAATACAGTATGTAGTCTACAAGGTTTTCACTCTGATATAGGGGCTAGGTCTACTGTAAATACAGTATGTAGTCTACAAGGTATTCACTCTGATATAGGGGCTATGTCTACTGTAAATACAGTATGTAGTCTACATAGTATTCACTCTGATATAGGGGCTAGACTTACTGTAAATACAGTATGTAGTTTACATAGTATTCACTCTGATATAGGGGCTAGACTTACTGTAAATTGCATTATGGCTGAGCGTGGACATGCCAAACATTGTAAATCAGCAACATTTCATTGATTATTGATGAGGCCTAAAAAATTTTAAAAAGAGAACAAATAATTTCCATTATATTCTAAACAAAACGACTTTACAGCTTGTTTTAAATAGACTATGTTACATTTACATGCACCATCATCCCCCCCCCCCCCATTGGGGATATAATAATTAAATCAAAACGCAAGCTATGGAGGATTTTAATGCACATCCACGCTGTTCACAGTAGCTGGACAGAGATCCTATATGAATAGAGAGGGCGAATGTCCCCCTCACCGTTCCACTGCGTCCTAAATAGACCTGTGGTTTTTTATGAACATGATGGCAGAACCATCTTACAGATCACATCGCGTTCGCACATCTCTCTCTCTCTCTCCACCCTCACCGATAAACCAGGAAGTTGAATCCTTCTAGTAAGTTGGGTTGTAAAATAAAAAATGTAAACGGGTCTCAGATAACGATTAAATGCAAGGTTATCTGGTGTTCAGAGAGGTTCTCATCTCTCGTTTCATGATCGGCATGGATACGTAGCCTAAATAACGGAGAGGGTTTCATGCGCCTTTAAAACGGGACCTAAAATAACGTGGGTTTGCCTCCTGCATGGTTAAAATAATGTGGGTCTGCCTCCTGCATGGCTAAAATAATGTGGGTCTGCCTCCTGCATGGCTAAAATAATGTGGATCTGCCTCCTGCATGGTTAAAATAATGTGGATCTGCCTCCTGCATGGTTAAAATAACGTGGATCTGCCTCCTGCATGGTTAAAATAATGTGGATCTGCCTCCTGCATGGCTAAAATAATGTGGATCTGCCTCCTGCATGGTTAAAACAACGTGGGTTTTCCTCCTGCATGGTTAAAATAATGTGGATCTGCCTCCTGCATGGTTAACATAATGTGGATCTGCCTCCTGCATGGTTACAATAATGTGGATCTGCCTCCTGCATGGTTAAAATAATGTGGGTCTGCCTCCTGCATGGTTAAAATAATGTGGGTTTGCCTCCTGCATGGTTAAAATAACGTGGGTTTGCCTCCTGCATGGTTAAAATAATGTGGGTTTGCCTCCTGCATGGTTAAAATAACGTGGATCTGCCTCCTGCATGGTTAACATAATGTGGATCTGCCTCCTGCATGGTTAAAATAATGTGGACCTGCCTCCTGCATGGTTAAAATAATGTGGATCTGCCTCCTGCATGGTTAAAATAATGTGGATCTGCCTCCTGCATGGTTACAATAACGTGGGTTTGCCTCCTGCATGGTTAAAATAATGTGGATCTGCCTCCTGCATGGTTAAAATAATGTGGATCTGCCTCCTGCATGGCTAAAATAATGTGGATCTGCCTCCTGCATGGTTAAAATAATGTGGATCTGCCTCCTGCATGGCTAAAATAATGTGGATCTGCCTCCTGCATGGTTAAAATAATGTGGATCTGCCTCCTGCATGGTTAAAATAATGTGGATCTGCCTCCTGCATGGTTAAAATAATGTGGATCTGCCTCCTGCATGGTTAAAATAATGTGGATCTGCCTCCTGCATGGTTAAAATAATGTGGGTCCGCCTCCTGCATGGTTAAAATAATGTGGATCTGCCTCCTGCATGGTTAAAATAATGTGGATCTGCCTCCTGCATGGCTAAAATAATGTGGATCTGCCTCCTGCATGGTTACAATAATGTGGATCTGCCTCCTGCATGGTTACAATAATGTGGATCTGCCTCCTGCATGGTTAAAATAATGTGGATCTGCCTCCTGCATGGTTAAAATAATGTAGATCTGCCTCCTGCATGGTTACAATAATGTGGATCTGCCTCCTGCATGGTTACAATAACATGGGTTTGCCTCCTGCATGGTTAAAATAATGTGGATCTGCCTCCTGCATGGCTAAAATAATGTGGATCTGCCTCCTGCATGGCTAAAATAATGTGGATCTGCCTCCTGCATGGTTACAATAATGTGGATCTGCCTCCTGCATGGTTAAAATAATGTGGATCTGCCTACAATACAGAGATAAAAAAGGGAATGTCGACTCACAGTTTTACTCCTCTCAAACTTTTGATATTTTAATAAAACTTTGTTGATTTAAGATTTATTTCCAAGTGGTCTCAGGAGCCAAACCCTTTAATCGACAGTCTCGACTACTAAGACAAAAAGGAAGGCTAACTTTACTGAACCAAAAAATATCAACGCAAGATTAAACAATTTCAATGATTTTTACCGAGTTACAGTTAATAATTTAAGGAAATCAGTCAATTGAAATAAATTCATTATTCCCTAATTTATGGATTTCACATGACTGGGCAGCGGTGAAACTATAGGTGGGCCTGGGAGGGAAAAGGTCCACCCATTTGGGAGCAACGCCCAGCCAATCAAAATTAGTTGGTTTTTTTTACCACAAAAGGACATTATTACAGACAGAAATAATCCTCAGTTTCATCAGCTGTCAAGGGTGGCTGGTCTCAGACGATCCCCGCAGGTGAAGAAGCCGGGTGTGGAGGTCCTGGGTTGGCGTGGTTACACGTGGTCTGCGGTTGTGAGGCCGGTTGGACGTACTGCTAAATTCTCTAAAAAGAAGTTGGAAGCGGCTTATGGTAGAGAAATGAACATTCAATTCACTGCCAACAGCTCTGGTGGAAATTCCTGCTGTCCGCATGCCAATTTGCACACTCCCTCAAAAACATGAGACATTTGTAGCATTGTGTTGTGTGACAAAACCTGCACATTTTAGAGTGGCCTTTTATTGCCCCCAGCACAAGGTGCACCTGTGTAATGAGAATGCTGTTTAATCAGCTTCTTGATATGCCTCAGGTGGATGGATGCTCACTAACAGGGGATGTAAAAAAACATTTTTCAGAGAAATAAGCTTCTTGTGCGTCTGGAACATTTCTGGGATCTTTTATTTCAGGGCTTTTATTTCAGGGCTTTTATTTCAGGGCTTTTATTTCAGGGCTTTTATTTCAGGGCTTTTATTTTAGGACCAACACGCCCTGACCTGAGAGAGAGGGTTTGTTTCTCTATGTGGTTAGATCAGGGTGTGGGATGGGAATTCTATGTGTTGTATTTCTTTGTTTTGGGCCGAGTATGGTTCCTAATCAGAGGCAGCTATCTATCATTGTCTCTGATTAGGAACCATACTTAGGCAGCCTTTTCCCACCTGTGTTGGTGGGTAGTTTTTTGTTTAGTTTTCTGTACCTGACAGAACTGTTCTTTTCCCCTTTGTTATTTTGGTTTCGAGAGTTTGTTTGATTCAAATTTAAAAAATCATGAACTCGTGCCCCGCTGCATCTTGGTCCCCTCTCTACGACGAGCGTTACGCTGGGATCTTTTATTTCAGGGCCAACACTTTACATGTAGAGTTTATGGTTTTGTTCAGTATAAATGGCAAAAATAAAAAAAATTAAAAATAAATAGGAAGTCCACAGGCATCAACAGCACATTAGGCCATAGCCTCAGGAAGTAGGGGGGCTGCAGTACCCCCTGAAAAATCAGAATATTACAAAGTTACAGTTGAAATCTGAAGTTTATATTCATTTATGTTGGAGTCATTAAAACTCGTTTTTTCAACCACTCCACAAATTTCTTGTGAACAAACTATAGTTTTGGCAAGTCGGTTAGGACATCTACTTTGTGCATGACACAAATAATTTTTCCAACAATTGTTTACAGACAGATTGTTTCACTTATAATTCACTGTATCACAATTCCAGTGGGTCAGAAGTTTACATACACTAAGTTGACTGTGCCTTTAAACAGCGTGGAAAATCCCAGAAAATTATTTTATGGCTTTATAAGCTTCTAATAGGCTAATTGACATAATTTGAGCCAATTAGAGGTGTCTTTTTGCTTGACATCATGGGAAAATCAAAAGAAATCAGCCAAGACCACAGAAAAAAAATTGCAGACCTGGTTCATCCTTGGGAGCAATTTCCAAACGCCTGAAGGTACCACGTTCATCTGTACAAACAATAGTACACAAGTATAAAGACCATGGGACCACGCAGCCGTCATACCTCTCAGGAAGGAGACGCGTTTTGTCTCCTAGAGATAAACGTACTTTGGTGCAAAAAGTGCAAATCAATCCCAGAACAACAGCAAAGGACCTTGTGGAGATGCTGGAGGAAACAGGTACAAAAGTATCTATATCCACAGTAAAACGAGTCCTATATCGACATAACCTGAAAGGCCGCTCAGCAAGGAAGAAGCCACTGCTCCAAAACCGCCATAAAAAAGCCAGACTACGGTTTGCACCTGCACATGGGGACAAAGATCGTACTTTTTGGAGAAATGTCCTCTGGTCTGATGAAACAAAAATAGAACTGTTTGGCCATAATGACCATCGTTATGTTTGGAGGAAAAAGGGGGAGGCTTGCAAGCCAAAGAACACCATCCCAACTGTGAAGCACGGGGGTGGCAGCATCATGTTGTGGGGGTGCTTTGCTGCAGGAGGGTCTGGTGCACTTCACAAAATAGATGGCAACATGAGGAAGGAAAAATATGTTGATATATTGAAGCAACATCTCAAGACATCAGTCAGGAAGTTAAAGCTTGGTCACAAATGGGTCTTCCAAATGGACAATGACCCCAAGCATACTTCCAAAGTTGTGGCAAAATGGCTTAAGGACAACAAAGTCAAGGTATTGGAGTGGCCATCTGAAAGCCCTGACCTCAATCCTATAGAACATTTGTGGGCAGAACTGAAAAAGCGTGTGCGAGCAAGGAGGCCTACAAACCTGACTCAGTTACACCAGCTCTGTCAGGAGGAATGGGCCAAAATTCACCCAACGTATTGTGGGAAGCTTGTGGAAGGCTACCTGAAACATTTGACCCGAAGTTAAACAATTTAAAGGCAATGCTACCAAATACTAATTGAGTTTATATGTAAACTTCTGACCCACTGGGAATGTGATGAAAGAAATAAAAGCTTAAATAAATAATTCTCTCTACTATTATTCTGACATTTCACATTCTTAAAATAAAGTAGTGATCCTAACTGACCTAAGACAGAAATGTTTTACAAGGATTAAATATCAGGAATTGTGAAAAACTGAGTTTAAATGTCTTTGGCTAAGGTGTATGTAAACTTCTGACTTCAACTGTATGTCTGCCTGTCATGTAGCCTAATGAAGACTGCTGTCTGTCTGTCTGTCTGTCTGTCTGTCTGTCTGTCTGTCTGTCTGTCTGTCTGTCTGTCTGTCTGTCTGTCTGTCTGTCTGTCTGTCTGTCTGTCTCTGTCTCTCTTTGTCTCTCTCTGTGTCTCTGTGTGTGTGTGTGTGTGTGTGTCTGTCTGTCTCTCTCTGTGTGTGTCTGTCTCTCTGTCTCTCTGTGTCTGTCTGTCTCTCTCTGTCTCTCTGTCTCTCTGTCTCTCTGTCTCTCTGTCTGTCTGTCTGTCTGTCTGTCTGTCTGTCTGTCTGTCTGTCTGTCTGTCTGTCTCTCTCTGTCTCTCTCTGTCTGTGTGTGTGTGTGTGTGTCTGTCTGTCTCTCTCTGTGTGTGTCTGTCTCTCTGTCTCTCTGTGTCTGTCTCTCTGTGTCTGTCTGTCTGTCTGTCTGTCTGTCTGTCTGTCTGTCTGTCTGTCTGTCTGTCTGTCTGTCTGTCTGTCTCTCTCTCTGTCTCTCTCTGTCTGTGTGTGTGTGTGTCTGTCTGTCTCTCTCTGTGTGTGTCTGTCTCTCTGTCTCTCTGTGTCTGTCTCTCTGTGTCTGTCTGTCTGTCTGTCTGTCTGTCTGTCTGTCTGTCTGTCTGTCTGTCTGTCTGTCTGTCTGTCTCTCTCTCTCTATGTGTGTGTGTCTCCATGGCCTGTCAGGCAGC